>NC_088342.1:41337500-41540000 GCF_036884655.1 Musa acuminata AAA Group
TGGCAACCCAACAAGACAATAAAATGGAAAGAATAAAAGCGAGACAAGAACACCAGAACACCAGATATACGTGGTTCGGTCAATTAACTTTGACCTACATCCACGGACGAAAGAGGAGCAAATTACTACTGCAAAAGAGGGACAATTACAAATGCCTTAGGAAGATGTTCCTAGGCCATAAAACACCCGAAAATACTAAACAAGAAAAACTAAACTATAAGTCCAAACTATTTAACTGAGTATGGACTTAAACCAAAGCAAACACTTAGGATTTTCTTGTGGTGCCACTTATGGTACCTCTTGTGGTGCATCTGACTTCAAAGCTTAGACCCTTATTTATAGTTCCAATACGAGATAACAAGTATGATTTTCCCGATGTGGGACTATGGGACTTGCCAAACTAACAAATCTCCACCTTGGCATGTTCCAACAAAATTTGCTCCACCTTCTTCATAAAAGCCCCAACGGGCAATCATCAACAATGAACACCAACCAAGTCCAAGCACTGCTTGAACTTGTAAACCGAAAGATGCTTCGTAAGCATATCAATTGGATTGTCCTTCGTATGAATTTTCTGAACAAGGACTTTCCCCTCAGTAATGGTATCCCATTTGCATCCAACAATTTTCTTACCTGAAGGCGGCTTCACAAGATCCCAAGTTCTATTCCGATGGAGAGACTCAATTTCTTCATTCATCGCAATCAACCACTTAGCGGAATTATCACAAGAAACTGCATCTGAGTAGGAAGTAGGCTCACCAACTTCACTCGTCTCTTCTGCAACAGACAAAGCATATGCAACCAAATTTGCATATCTTTGTGGTGGTCGAATTTCTCTCCATGGTCTATCCTTGGCTATGGAATATTGCTCTTCCTCTGGATCATCTGCGTCAGTAGACTCGGGACCATCTACTGGCATTCTTTGAGTAGAAGAGTTCGACTTAAAAGAATCCGAACTACCAATCTCAAGCTCCACCTGCTTCTGCGCACTATCATTTGTACAACTAGTAGAATCTTCTTTGGAAGATAACATAAACAATTTATCAAAAGTAACATCTCTACTGATTATAAATTTTGGGGATTTGGGATCAGAACACCATAATCTGTATCCTTTCACCCCAGAAGCATACCCAAGGAAAATGTATTTTTTAGCTCGAGGCTCTAATTTTCCTTCATTTACATGCATGTATGCTGGACACCCAAAAAATTTTAAATCAGAATAATCAGTAGGAGTACCTAACCAAACTTCCTCCGGAGTTTTAAAGTTAAGTGCTGCAGAAGGAGCGCGGTTGACAACGTAACAGGCCATATTAATCGCCTCTGCCCAAAAGTCCTTTGTCAACCCTACATTTGAGATCATACACCTTGCTCTCTCCAAGAGTGTTCTGTTCATACGTTCGGCCACACCATTTTGCTGAGGCGTCATCCTAACAGTCCGATGCCGAATAATTCCTTCATTTTTGCAGAATTCTTCAAAATCACCTTCACAAAATTCCATGCCATTATCTGTTCGAAGCTGCTTAATCTGTTTACCTGTTTGTTTCTCAATCAAAGCCTTCCATTGTTTACATGTTAGAAAAACATCATTTTTATGCTTGAGAAAATAAACCCAAAGTTTCCTAGAATAATCGTCAATGAAAGTCAATATATACCTGGCACCACCCTTAGATTGAACATGAGCTAGACCCCAAAGGTCTGAATGAATATAGTCAAGAGTACCTTTCGTTTTGTGAACTGCCGGAGAAGTGAAGCTGACTCTTTTCTGCTTTCCAAAAATGCAGTGTTCACAAAAATCAAGTGGCCCAATACTCTGTCCGCAAAGTAGACCTCTTTTGCTCAATATGCTCAAACCTTTTTCGCTCATATGACCCAAACGCATATGCCATAATTTGGTGATGTCAGAATCAGACAATGATGATGACGAGACTGCAACTGAACCTGTGACAGTAGTTCCCTGCAGAATATACAAGCTACCAGACCTACAAGCTTTCATAACAATAAGGGCACTTCTAGAAACTTTCATAACTCCACCTTCAACTGTGTATTTACACCCAAGGGCCTCTAGGGTGCCTAAAGAGATGAGATTCTTTTTTAAATCAGGAACATGTCTAACATTAGTGAGCGTCCTCACAATACCATCATGCATTTTAATTCGGATTGTACCTCTACCAACAACATCACATGCGGCATTATTGCCCATCAAAACAATTCCACCATTACAAGATTCATATGTGGAAAACAAATCCCTATTGGGACACATGTGATAAGAACAACCTGAATCTAAAATCCATTTATTTTTAGACCTCGTCCTATCATCAATAGTAGAAAAAATATTTTCAACAATCTCATCAGTTGCTACACTAACTTCAGCGGATTCAGTAGTTTTTTCAACAAATTTTTCCTTTTGCTTTAATTTATTTTTCAATTTAAAGCAATCAGTTTTAATGTGCCCCATTTTATGACAATATCTGCATTCCAAATTTCTATGTCTGGATTTAGATCTAGATTTAGATCTACTACTATCAAATTCTCTTTTATCTATTCTCCCCCTAACAACCAGACCCTCAGCCTGATTCTCTCTACTTTCCCCAGTGATATTCCTGTCTATCTGCTCCTTAGATTTCCGTGCAGATTTAATTTCTTGATAAGAAACTGTTTCTTTTCCATAAATCAAAGTATCACGAAAATGCTTAAAAGATTGGGGAAGAGAACACAAGAGTAACAAAGCCTTATCCTCATCATCAATTTTTGCATCTATATTCTCCAAATCCATAACCAAAGAATCAAACTTATCAAGATGCGAGAGTATAGATGTACCTTCAATCATCCGAAGCATATATAGACTCTGCTTCAAGTAGAGACGATTCTCCACTGTCCTCTTCATGTACAAGGCTTTAAGCTTGTCCCACATGCTCTTAGCCGTAGTCTCCGTAGCTACCTCCTGTAAAACCTCGTCAGAGAGATTTAGAATGATGCTTGATCGGGCCTTCTTATCCATACCCGCAAGCTCTTCTTTTGACATATCATCTGGAATGCTCTCGGCTCCCTGTAGTACCAAATCAACTCCGTCTTGAATCAGAATGGCCT
Source organism: Musa acuminata AAA Group (assembly GCF_036884655.1). Lineage (NCBI taxonomy): Eukaryota > Viridiplantae > Streptophyta > Magnoliopsida > Zingiberales > Musaceae > Musa > Musa acuminata. The sequence continues at coordinate 41,340,588 of NC_088342.1, forward strand.
CCATCTTGAGTTGCCACAAGCCGAAGTTGACATTTCTATCAAATTTCTCGACAACAATCTTTGTTATTGTCATCGTTGCCAAAAGATCCCAGAACCAGGCTCTGATACCAATTTGTTAGAGCTAGCCCCAGGAAATTTACCACAAGGTATTTTTGGCAACCCAACAAGACAATAAAACGGAAAGAATAAAAGCGAGACAAGAACACCAGATATACGTGGTTCGGTCAATTGACTTTGACCTATATCCACGGACGAAAGAGGAGCAAATTACTACTGCAAAAGAGGGACAATTACAAATACCTTAGGAAGATGTTCCTAGGCCATAAAACACCCGAAAATACTAAACAAGAAAAACCAAACTATAAGTCCAAACTATTTAACTGAGTATGGACTTAAACCAAAGCAAACACTTAAGTTTTTCTTGTGGTGCCACTTATGGTACCTCTGGTGGTGCATCTGACTTCAAAGCTCAGACCCTTATTTATAGTTCCAATACGAGACAACAAGTCTGATTTTCCCGATGTGGGACTATGGGACTTGCCAAACTAACACATGGGCATGACAGCGCCATGGTACTGCAAAGGTGAGACTTCCGTGAAGTCATCGATCCCTTACTCTCATGGAGGGAGAGCACTTAGTTGTGAAAGGGGCCGAGGAGGTGAAGCATGCAAAGGCAAACTCCAAGTATCAGGACAAGGTTGAAGGGTAGAAGCCAAGGAACTTCGTAAGATCGGTGTCAATGAGCTTCTCATCAAGATAGCCGAAAGTGAAGGATTTCGGGTCATGCAAGAGTGCATGATCAAGGAAGGAAGCAGGCAATATGCGGTGTTGTATCTTTGTTACTCGGTGGAGTAGGCTATAGAGTTGATGGAGAAGACGATACAATCCCAGAGACGACCAAAATGATTAGAGACTTACTCTAAGTTGGGGTGAAAACTTCCTACATTCCATAAGTTTGATGGCATTGAGAAGGTGAATCACAGTAGCTAACTCAGCGCAAGGAGTGCAAACACTTCAAGTGCTTCTGAAGTATGATCAAAGAGTAGGCAAAGGCTAGTAACTAGCTCGATGCATGGAGTACAACCCTTGAGGAAGCGAGCAAAGTCAAGTAACCTTTGTCTTCTCAACTCTTAAGAGAATTGGCGAAACTGAGTACCCTATTTGTCTTATTTATCTAATAGAGGAGCTTTACACAGGTTTAAAGACCCTTCAAAGATAATAGAAGATAATAGTTGTCAAATCTTCACCAATAGTGATCAGTGCTATTGAGAGTAGATTATTTGCTTCATTTCCCAATAGAATACCAATCGAAACCAGAAGTGATGTGAATCTACTTGGAAGTGACAACTAAGTGAAAGAAAAGTCAATGGGCAAATTATATGGAGGAAGGACCCAAAACTTTAAAAAGCATCCACCTAGTTCAAGCAGCATGAGGCATTTAAGAGACTAGTGCAAATTAAGGATGATCTTTCTTTCATCTGAAAGATCCGCAGGAACCAACAGGGATCAACACAACTCAACCAACTAGTATGACATGCTCGGTCTATAGTGGACCATTTTGATCCTTTATTATGCAATTGTTCAGAATTTATAAAGCTTGTTTGTAATTTACATTGGCTATGAAGTGTTTTATGAAATAATTGCTTGTGGATACCGAGTAAGGTACTTTCTCTAACTCATTTTCTCTTTTGTAGGTCCTAAGGGACCATAGGAGGTTTCGGGGAGGCTGACCTTTACGGATAGACACGCAAGGGTGTCCATGACTTAGGCAAAACCAAATAAGTTTGTGATAGTTTGGTAGTAGCGAAAGTAACGTTCGATGTGTGAAATCCACCCCGTCGGGTCTCTTTCTTCCCATCGCAGGAAATCCACCCTCATGTGTGGCTAAAGCATGTCCGAGGGTTGCCCCTACTTCTATGGAGGTCTCTCTGAACTCTCTTCTCGTTGAGATTTGATTGGACTCGGCAGTTGTCCAATTCTAAATTCTGCAAACAAAGCGCGCAATTTGTCCTCCAAGCACGATTCAAGCCACGATTCAATCCGAGATTCTCAAGCTTTAAACTTGGCATCAATTGGATTTTAAAAAGCCATAGCATATGCCTATAAATCAGAGATATCCATGTCTTTTTTCCATTGATGGGTTAATAGCATGGGGTGGTAGAAGGTTCAAAAAAATTGAGCATCACATAAAGGTATTGCAGCAGATTTTTACATCTAAAGTGTAGCAGCTTGATGTAAAAGGTCAATGGTTTATATTGAGAATTTTTTTACGAAACTAAAAGGAAATTCACTGTTTGGAAGTGTCTAAGCTGTCATAAAAATTTCGTAGAGATTTGGATAGAAAAAATGTAGTAGCAAGATCAAACAATCTATGCTATGCGGTTGGAATTCTACGGTGCAGATTTTCAAGTATAGCAGTTTGGACGTAAAAGATTAGTGATTTATATTCAGAATTTTTTAATGAAACTAAAGGGAAATCCACTATTATGAAGTGTCAAAGTTATCATAAAAGTTTCATAGAGATTTGGATAGAAAAAATATAGTAGCAAGATCAAACAGACTGTGTTATGTGGATGGAATTCTATAGTGCATCTTTCGTCGTAGAGATGAAAACTTTACAATGAAAAGTTTATGCAGCAATATAAGAATAATTTTTTTTAATTTTTGAATAAGGATAACTAAATTACAGCAGCAGTAAGGTAGAAAATCAGAACTTATTGTAATTCACAGGAAGATCAAAGGATGATCCGGGGTTATGGAGATGACGGCAGAATTCGATGATGATCTTTTAAACAATTGTGGGAATTGCTTTGGGCCGTTGTGGAGGGCTAATGGATGGCTGGATTTTTGAATAAGGATAACTAAATTACTGCAGTAGTAAGGTAGAAAACTAGAACCTATTACAATTTATTCGGAGATCAAAGGATGATCCGCGATGGTGGAGATGATGGCAGAATTCGGCGATGATCTTTTAAGTAATTTTGGGAATTGCTTTGGGCGGCTGTAGAGGGTTGATGGATAGTTGTGAAAGGGCAGTGACACACCAAGAACGTTACTCTAATACCAAGTATTAGAACCCTTACGAATTCTAAGCTTAGGATTGATCTCTTTAGGGAATCGACCTCCTTGGTACTCTATAGGGGTTTCTTCCTCCAAGTTGTTGCTCAAAGACTGCAAAAAAGATTCATTTATTGCTTAAGAAAAGAGGATGAATACATGACTATTTATAGGGCTTCTAAACCCCAACTCCTAATAGGACTCCAATTCAAGACTCCTACTTCTAACTAACTCTTAATATGACCCATATTCAAGACTTTTATTCCTTTACAACTTCTAATGCTTCTCTAAAAAACAATCTCCTAACCCTAACCGACCTCTTTATCTCTTTAATAGGGGTCGACTAGGTAGGTTTTATATGAATACAATTAGGACTCTTCTAGCTAGAGTACTAAAATATTATAATTTATTACTCAAACCTTTAACTAAATAATTATTTTCTAATTTATCCCAAATAATCATGATAAAGTGATCATCAATAACATCATTAATCATATTGTCATGACATAAAAGATAGAATACTTATACAATTTATCCCAAATAGTCACGATGACATAAAGATGAAGTTGCTTATCCCTTCTGCATTTTTCGGAAGCTTTGATCTTTTATTCTCTTTTATTATAAAGCAAATTTATTTATTCCATCGAACTCCTTCACGATAAAGCTTACAGAGATAACCAATAGTGTTCGTGTTGAAGGAAGATGTTGAAGTTCAATCATGACTCAACTTGTGAGGAAAGAGCAGTTAGTTACACTAACCGTACGTTCTAATGACTACATAATTTATAGGAAAGAAAAGAATTAATGGATATCAATTGGTGTCTCTGGTGCCTTCATTATTCTTGAGACTCTCTCTTTGGTCTTCTTTTAGCCTCATGATACTTCGATGGTTACTGCACTCTACTATCTTAATTATGTTCCGAATAAATAAAAACGTATTGCATCAAAGATATTCTCTATAAAAAAAAAAAGCTCAGCGCCAGAAAACAAAGAGGTTTCTGCTTTAGTTTTATCAGCTCATGGTGAAATCAGAACCGATGAAGAAACATGTTCTCTATACACCCATGCTATCATGATAGTAGCAAAATCAGTGAGCCTAATTTTGTAATTTGAAATGTGCAAATACCAAAAGAAATATTATGCATGATCCGCTACCTGTAATATATCATGAAGTGGAAACACATTGCAAGATGATTAATGTATGATCTTGATTCATAACAAAAGAACACCATGTTGCCACGTTGAAGTCAAAAAGCATACCAAGTAGAAGGCATGATGATAAATAATCATATACGATTTTGTCATTCGATTGCTATTGAAATGGGAGTAGGAAAATGGTAAAACAAAAAATGAAAAAAAAAAAAAAAACGGAGACTTTTCCCATCTTGTATCTCACAAGCATGCATAAATGGTCTCATGAACGACAGAAACCCGTCTCCTTCGTGGCCTGTGAGATAGACGTCAAAAGATGGGGAGACAATAATAGTGCGTGTCAAATTGCGGATCAAAGATTTGGACCACCCGCCGTTCGGAGAGGTAATAAATAGAAGACGACAGCTGCAACATAAAGGACTGTTCAACGAAGGAGACATCGACTTGACTACGGCTCCTGCAACGTCAAGAGACGTATCGCGCAGCGTACAATTAGACATGCATCGAAGTTAGATGTACTGCACAATCACAGTGATCACAGTATTTGTGAGACATACATCGTAAACATCCCAAGGCATGTGAAGCACATTTGGACACGAAAAATGAAAGCAATGGAGGTCGAAGATCACTCAGAAAGTAGCCTGCACTCGGTTTTCTGACTCAGATGATGGAATGATAACCTAATTAGATGAAAAAAAAAATAAAGCCGAAATCACCATCTGGAGAATGAATACAGATGACAATGTTGAAGTTTAATCATGTTTTAGGTCGCAATGAAACAATACTTGGCTTAGGATTCAGATGTTGTACTTGCAAGGAGAAAATCTATTTTTGTTCATCGGACGATAAACCTTCCTCCACTATCAAGAAAGAAAACTTGTGGCAATTGCTGGTTGTTGCAGATTGATCTAAGAGCTTAGATGAACAACAATGAGGTTTCTGATGAGCTTAGATGTTAGAAAGATAGCACATTTTCAGGCAATTCAAAAGCGCAGAAGATCTGAAGGGAGGGTCCATATTGGATTCGGAGTCATTATTATTGTTGTGTTGCTGCACCCTCAGCTTTACTCATTTTCTCTGTGTCTTTTTTTTTTTTTTGTTGAAAAACCAAAGCCAATGCCAGTCAACAATTATTATTGTTGTGTTTTTTTTTTTCAGTCTCTTCTTGTGTCGATACAATCCGAAATTTTACTCTCCTCCCCGTAGTCACTGCTGTCGGTCCAGCAAAGGTGATCTGACACTGCACCGGGCTGTAGTGTTCTATAATCGCAGATATCTAAGAGCAATGATTTTGAAACTTTGCGAAAATGAATTTCCAACGACTTGAAATCTTGTCATTTTCTGTGGACCATTGCGAACCCTAAACCAACAATAGATTTATAACAACTTGAAAACATGTTATTTTCTACGGATTATTGCGAACCATAGACCAATAACAGATTTCTAACCACTAGAAGTCTTGTCATTTTCTGCACATTATTGCGAATTAATTTATGGTGTACTATCTTTTCCTTTTGTGGTCTAAGGGTCTAAATTGTGCCAGATAAAGAAGGTAACAAAATTCTTGAGATAACATATTAAGCTCCAAGAATCCCCCACTTATTCATTTCAAGACCTCCCAACATTTACTACTTTTTGATGGATTTGTCTCTTCATTACTGCAACCACCGGAGATAGTGTCGTCACTATCCCCATAATGAAAATACCATGGAATATGATCCTCTGATGATAATAAAGTTTCTTTCGTAGGAGAGGCTCCATATCGAAAATGACGATTATAATTAATTATGATCTTCTGCAATTTATTGGGTTAGAAGACATGGTACAGAAAGATAATTACTTCTTCTGAGATATAATCGGTGGCTTCGGTGGAGATCTGGTCTTGTGTCAAGAAATGGCCGCAGATCCGGCGATTCACGAAGAATTGCTAGCGAGGCACATCAGGAAGCAGCTTGCTGCCATCGTTACGAAGATGCAGTGGAGTTATGCATTCTTTTGGTCTGCTTCCACGACGCAACCCGGGTAAGGAAGCTGCTCCAACTTCTTTGTCCCTCTTAAATTTATTCTTACTTGCTACTATCTTGTTCCGTTTACTTAATCGTTCAAATTCTTATATTTTTTTCATGTGTTTATATACTTAAATTTTTTATTCTTGTGTTAACGTTCTTAAAATTTGGAATTCATGGAGACCACAGCTTCTTTACTTATTTTAGTCCATTGATCTTTATTTTGCGGCACGATTCACTCACATTAGACTATTAATCTTTACTGCACTTTGTAGTATGCCACTCCCATGAAGAATTTTGTTGAGCTCTAATTTTGAATATTTGTTTTTGCTAATGATATTGTTCACAGAAATGCTTCCTTGTAGATCAAATTGTATCATGACAACATAAACACAACGACACATAATTTTAGTCGGTTGGTAACTAAAAACCATTCTACCAGCATTTGATTCTTTTCCCATGAGAGAAAGAATCATCAAGCGACTGTAGTTTTTCTTTTTTTCAACAAACAAAATTATATTAGCTAAACTGTAAAATTACATGAAGAGCTTTGAAACTGACAAACTAAAAGGACCACTCTCCTCGGAAAAAAATAAAAAAAAGCATGGGTTAATCTAGTATGTAAGCTAGCCATCTCATTCCCTTGTCATAAGAAAGGAATCAAAGCATTCAAGATGTCAAATATCTTCAATAATATTTTTTATCACCCAAGAGGTGGGAACAACCATGCATATGATTCGCACCAATGTCTCTGAGTCTGACTCTACGTGAATCATCTTGACTTCACCCTGAGCAATGATCTACAAACCATCTTTTGGAAACAGTCACCTCATAATAAAGGACACTTTCCTTTTTAATATACTTGCACCTAGTCAATAGAGATTCACTAGTATCCCACCTGAGGCCTATTCTAAAACACTTGGTTATAAACTTACCCTTACACAATACCATCCGAGTGTTTGGCCATGTCATGAGTCGGGAACAATGCAATTTTCTTATAGAAATGTCATGCATAGAGTAGTGGTGATGATAGCTTCAAAGATGTAGACTTATGCTTAAAAATAATCTTATTCCTAACCTTCCACGACCACCATAGAGTAGTGGTGATGATAGCTTCAAAGAGTAACCTAGGATCTCCCCTCGTTTGCACACCCTCATTAATCCAATCACCCTCATGCCATACCGGAAAAGAACTAAAATGTATACTAAGTTTTTGCTCTATAAGATTCCAAAGGTCACATGCAAACGACTAAGGTTCCAATAGATAAAAAGGACATAACTCAGTATTGCACATATCCAATCGGGCTAATCTATTAGTTGTGCGAAGGCCATGAAGAAGTTTTCAGCAAAATACCTGAAACCTAGGTAGCATTGGCAACTTTCACAACCTACCCGTTGGTCATCATTCATCACAGAATTATCCTTTTAGCAATGCAAAAACCAATAAGTAGACTTACATGAAATAAAACCTTTATTATCAAGCTTCCAAAGCTAAAAATCATCATATGACATAAGGGCAAAATCCATTTAACAAATGACCTTCAATAAAACACTCCCAGTGAGAAATTTTAACTTGTTCAAATTTTAAGAACCATTTTGAAATAAATCTGAAATCATGCACAGAGTATTCTAGCTCAAGAACATTACAAAAAGTCAGCTTAAAAGAAATCAGTAAATCTAAAATCCAAAGATAAAAAAAAAAACTCTGATCGTAGAACAATTACCCACAAACAATGAAAAAAAATTATATAATTTTTTAAAATAATTAAAAATAATCTCCAACACCAACTATCTTTAGAAGAGAATTACAAGTTCCAAGGGTTAACACAACCAAACTTAGCCCTAATCACATCAACTCACAAGCTCTTAGCCCTACTCCCTTACAAAGCAATTTTCATAATGTGAAGATCCTTAATGTCTAATCTCTCATTCTTAGGGAGATGTAAATCATAAGTTCTCGCTGCTTCCCCAATAAAACTTTCTAATATCTCTCATAATTTTATTAAGAATAACATTTAATATCCAAGAGACACTCAAGGAATGAATAGGAATGAAATTCAACACAAAATTAATCAAAATAGTATGACCCGCAAGCGACAAATAAGTTCTCTACTAACTCTCAATTTTATCAACAATAGGCTGCACCAAAGGTGAGACTTACTAATTCTTCTTAGAGCAATAAGGATCCCTAAGTACTTAGAAGAAAAACACCCTTCCTTAAACATAAAAGCATTATAAATGTTCCTCCTAACGCTTTTAGGGATATTCTTCAAGAAGAAAATTTTAGACTTAGATAGATTAATTATTTAATCTTCGTAGGATTATTAATCTTTGGAATGAAAAGAAGAAAGGTTTTGGTCCAATCATAAGGAAGCATAATGTGATCAAAGAAGTCCTGAAAAACTTAGATCAAGGAATCTGAGATAAGATCCCAATAAAATCTATAAAACTTCATAGTGAAACCGTAGGTCTAGACCTTTTACCCGAACTAACATTCTATCAAATTTCATTATGACTAAACGGTTGAATCAAAGAATCCAAGATGCCCTAGTGAAGAAAGTTCGACCAAGTTGCGTAAGGCACAACACACCCGTCATCTTTCCAAGGCTGGGAGTAAAACTCAATAAACTCATTCTTAATAAGAATAGGGTCCATAAGTATCCGCCCCCTAGTCTTGACATGGTGAATGAAAATTTTCCTCCTATAACAAGTGACCACAGCATGATAATACTTTACGTTTTGATCTCTATCACCAATCCACTTGATTTTAGCTTGAGACCACAACTTCAAATTAATTTGCATTATATATCTATTGTAAAGACAAGAGAGTTGAAGCCCATCCGACTTATAAAGACCACCCTTAGACTTTCTAAACTTAAGATAGGAGATATCTTGCTTAGTTGACTCTAAGGCCTCATCAATCTTTCTCAGACTATGCTTATTCTTATTAAGACAAATATCCCCTAAGCCTATGCAACTTGCAAGAAATGCCATTTAGATAGAATGGCATGCTGAAAATTTCATACATGTTGAAAATATTACATACATCATCATATTTAATCTAAAATTGATGAAATTTAAATAGAGGAGAAGAAGGGCTTCTTTGCCCATTAACATGAAACAAACGGGGATAATTATTATTGCAAACACAAGGCAAAGTAGAAACTACTATGCACCAAACATATCAAGCCAAACATTATTAGCATAAACCCTATCAAGTCATATAAGAATACGGGTACTGTCTTGACAGCTATTACACCAAACTTTAGATCGATAAATCCCAAATCCGTTAACCCCAAATTAGCAATAAAGTTATTTAAGTTTCGATGAATTCATGGTGAAACCCTACCACAAAATTTGTTAAAAGCTGAAACAATACAATTAAAATCACCCATAAGAGCCCAAAGAAACAATACAATTAAGTCATTCCATAATAAACTCCTACTGTACAAAGAAATACCCGCATAAATCCTAATAAAAATTCATGAGTCATTTCTCCCATCTTACATAATGGCAGTACGAGAAGAGAGCACCTGGATATGAATAAGTTCCAAAGCAAAGCAATCCCTCCCGACGCACCCTCCACAGATATCGCCCAGGAGCACCATCCACCGCCTAGCCTACATGCCATCCTACGTGCAGTATTTGCATCGGAGTGCATGTCTTGCAAAAAAACCAAATTACATCTATGAGATTGGATAACAAAACGTATCTTATCCTTCACTGACCTATGATGTAAGCCCCTACAATTCCAACTTAAAACACTCGCAGTAAAAGAAAATGAAAGTCAACAAAGTCCCTCAAGATGTCCAGTGGAGGAGAAACTTTTCCACCACAAGGTTGAAGTCCCAGGGCTGCCTCCACTGCCTCATAATCTTCTCATCATAGCTAACATTGGAGGAGATCTTGATGCAATCAAAAGCAAACGTCGAAAGAAATGAGTAAGAAACGGTATCCTTAGAATGGCCAGCAAGCAGGTCCGTCCAAGATACCCTTTTACCTTCACCTTCACCACCGTGCCAGCAGCAATCGGGTGAGGAGGTTCTCCCGTGCCCCCGGCGGACAGAGGACCGAAAGGCAGTGCCGATTCCCTCGCGCCAGCAGCAATCGGTTGAGCAGTTTCACCGCCGTTAGGCGCCACCGCTCTAGCAGCATTCAACTGCGCCGATTACCCCGCGCTCCCAACGGACGGATGACTGTGAGACATGCGCTCCCCAGCATCTTCTCTAGCGAGCGAAAGGGCGGAAGATCGGGGAACCTTAGAAATAGCGGGCGAAGCTAAGTGGGGAGCCGCGAGCGTAGACGGAGTAGCCGACGGAGGGACCGACGACTGGGGAGCCTCTGTGACAGCCAGCGACGCTTCAGGAGAGCGAGATGCTGACGGCGATGGGGTTTCTCCATCACCCCCCACGAATTCTCAGAGCTTCTCTCTCTAGACAAAATCATCAAGCGACTACATTAAACGTGTGCAATTATGGAACGATAGCAGGTTGTCATAAAAAGGAAGGTAGTGAGCAGTATATTAGATAAGATTCCTCACCTTGGTTTCTTCCTAGACTACCGTATAGAAGAATGCCAGTTAACAGACCTATGTCATGATAACACTGCACAGAAAAATGGTCCCGTCTTATCAAATATCAATAAAATAGGATGTGCAGACTTTCTACCGTATGGTAGAGCAAAGAGGGCTGTTCTTTGTCCCCCTCCTCTAGATAATATGGTGAAATTTACATTTCGTCTTTGCTTCGTGAATCTTTTTTATCAATTGATTGTTTCATGTGATTTGAGCTTTTTGCCATAATTTCGTGTTAATTTGTTTTGTCAGTGTCTTGGAATGGTATGGTGGATTTTATAATGGTCAAATAAAAACAAGGAAGATGATTCAACCAATAGAACTTGAAGCTGACCAAATGAGCCTTCAGAGGAGCGAGCAACTGAGGGAATTGTATGAATCACTTTCATCGGGTGATAGCAATCAGCAGACGAGAAGGGCTTGTGATGCATTGTCTCCGGAGGATTTGACTGATGCAGAATGGTACTACTTGATTTGCATGTCCTTCGCATTCAATATAGGACAAGGGTACTCTCTTTTCTTAAAAATCTAAAGTTGTCTTTCTCCCTGTCATTATATCTTTGTTTTATGGTCACTTCAAGATTCTTTTAATTATCAAATGCAATTTATCTCGTATACATGTCATCAGAGTAAAGAAGTTTTGATTCAAGAAACAAGTCTCTAATTCTGCATGATTCTGCTAATATAAGATAATGATTACTGGACAACTAAGATATCATGATTAATTTCCTCCATCATCATTTTGATGATTAAAGTTGAGACTGGTTCTATCGCATGCCATCTGCATTATCTATTGCTACGATGTTTTAATTGTAAAACTTTTATGGACGAGGTCGTACATAATTATCTCAGTGAAAAATAGTGATGAAGGATTGGATGAGTTTGAATTAGAGTTCTGCCCTTCAACTCTACAGGTGATGACATTATTCTGCAAGAGATTTTAATTTTGACTAGAAGCTAAGCTTTGTATCTCTTTTCTAAGCAACAAACAAAGTTATAATGTTGAGGAAAGTATACTTTCCAAAGCATGCTAAGGGAAACTAACACGGAACACCTACGTGACTGCCCTATTTTGTGTCGGTGGCTTTCATCCCTTTATGCTATTTGGTGAATCATTGCTTTCCGATGATTGTGTCTTTTTGTCAGCTCTCGACAAAGTATTTCCTACATAAAGTTCATGTCTTAACGTAAGCAAGACCGAGCATTCGTGTGTGCCGTAACAGCAGTATCGGATTATGTCATTTGAGTTTCTTGTATGTTAGATGCACTCTTACTAAAAGTTCACATTATTTTGTTTTATTATTTATTACCTCGTTGGATTTGTTCAGCAATTTGTATCATACTACCTGACCATGTGAAAGCTTTTTTTATGTTAGGAGAAAAAATTAGAGCTACAAAGAATATGATAAGATAAAATATTTTATGTTTTATTAAATTTTTTTATATTTCATAGCCTAGCATATATGGAGTTTATAGTTGACATATTATATTCATTATATTAATATGAATCTTTTTTTCTTAAAAATCAATAGTCAATTTGATTTATTATTTTATAGATTTTTAATGTGTTTCACCTCTTGATGTAATAAACTTTTTCATGATATCTTGATAAGTTTAATTCTAATATTCTTTCTCCTTAAATTTATTCTATCTAACATACTTTTTTATTATTATTAAAATATTTTAAATTTGAGAGATCTTGTGAGTATATCTTAGTAGTTTCACTTTTTTGTTTTTGATATGGTCTCTTATAAAATGAAATTATGTATCGATATACTTTAATCTTTCATAGTAGATAGGATTCTTAGCTAAGGTAATAACTGATTTGTTATCAACATTAATCTTGGTTGACTTCTCTTATTATATATGAAGTTCTTGGAGTAGTCTTCTTAACCATATTACATGACAAACATAAAAAAATACTACTATATATTTTACTTCACAACTTAATAGAGCAACGATATATTATGTTTTTAAAAACCATATGAATGTGGCTTCACTAAAATAAATTACAAATTTGATTATACTCTTCCATTGTAACTTCCAGCCCAATCACTATCACTATATCAAATGAGCTCCAACCTTTTCAATAATAAATAGAATATGCTATGGTTAATTGTCCCTTTAATATTATCACAAAATTCTTTTAGTGACCTTTAATTGAGATATCTTAGGAATAAAATATCTATTTATTAAACAAACTCCAAATAATATATCAGATCGAGTGCATGTTAAATATCTTAAACATCCAACTAGACTTTTAGAGTTGGATTAATTGGTTTACCTTCACTTTTCTTAGTCAATTTGGTGTCATATTTCACAAGTGTAATAGTAGAGTGACAATCTTCCATGGAAAACTTCTTTAGGATCTCATTTACATAATTTTCTTTTGAGATAATAATTTCTTTATTATCTTGTATAATTTCGATACCAAGGAAATAAATCATTAATCATTAAGCCTAAGTTGGCCATCTCTGTTAGGATCATAAAGACACTAAGAGAGGGAGGGGGGCGGGGGATTAGTGCTTTCAAAATAAAATTTTGATTTGAAAAATTGATAAAAAAAAATACATATCAGAAATAAGTTTAACTTAGAATGTGAGCAACTAAATCGGTTAGTAATAGTAAGAAAAAGCATAAAGAAAAATACAAACCAGTTCAGTTTAGGAAAAACATCTTTCTTTTCTTTTAAGATGTTCCCAACCATAACCTCAGCCTCTTTAGCTAGAATTTTCTCTATCACTTTTATTGTTTTAAATTTTTTTATTAGTTTGATTTTTGTTATATCTTCCTCTTTGTCCATGACCTCTTTCTTTTTAAAGATTTTGATTCACTTTTATTTTTAAGAGTAAGCTTAATTTGTAATGCTTACTCTATAGATTTTTCTTCTTCTCTTTTTGTAAGCCTTTGTTCAAGAACTTCAAGAGAAGCTATTAATTATTCTAAAGATATTTATTCTAAATCTTTAGACTCTTTATTTGCTACAATAATAAAATTAAATTTTGGATATAGAGATCTTAGTATTTTTTTTATTACTCTTTGATTACTTATTTGTTCATCATTTCATCGTATTTGATGAATGATAGAATAATTTTTGAGATGTAATCAAACAGAGATTCAAAAGTGTTTTACTATAATTGTTCAAACTTGTAGATAGAGCTTTTTTCCTTTGTCCATACCACCAAATGCTTTTTGAAGTATTTCCCAAGTCTCTTTTAAAGTATTTACTAGAGTAATGATCTCGAACATTATATCATCAAGCTCTTGATAAATCATGAATAATATTTTTTTCTACTTTTTTTTATCTTTGAGTTAGTTTTACACTTTTGCATTCATTACTCCTTCCTTTACAAACTCTAATATATCTTGAGAGCTTAGAAGGATCTTCATCTAGATGCACCATATATCGTAATTTTTTTTTATCAATCTAGGGATTTGAAATTGGATGATGCTTGAGGAAAAGGCTATAGCTTAACTTAGCTTTAATACCAAATGTTAAACTATGTAGGGAGAAGAGATAAACCTATCATACAAAGAAAAGTATGACAATATAAAATATTCTATGTTTCACTCAAAAACTCTTTATATTTCATAACTCAATAGATGGGGCTTATATAGCCCCCATATGGTACATTATGTTTATTGCATTTAATATAACTCTCTATTTTTCAAGAGACTCTTTCAATAATCATTAGTTAATTTAGTTTATTCTTGTATGGGCCCTTAATATATTTCACCTTGATAATCTTAATTCCAATATATCTTAGTTAAATGTTTTACGTTGTTCTTTAGATTATATTCATTATATTTAATATCTTTTTTCTTTTCAAAAGACTCTTTCCAGAATCAATCGTTAATTTGATTTATTCTTCTAGGCCTTTAATAAGTTTCACCTCTTGATTGAATGAACTTACACCTTTGATAAGTTTAATTCTAACACATGTTAGTTTTCTATTGTTCTTCAGATTGCCAGGTAAAGCATTTGCAGACAATCAACACATCTGGTTGAACGGTTCTCAATTTGCAAATTGCAAGATGTTTTCACGCTCTCTTTTAGCAAAGGTAGTATACCTAACCAGTTAAATTTTCCAATGTTGTAATTAAATATGTAATTAGAACACGAAGCTAAAATTGGCTACTGCCTTAATTTTTGATATGTTACTCGCGGAATGATTAATTTGGACACGTCACACATCATCTAGAGTGCATCTATTCAGGTACGATTACAGTCTTAGTTTCAAATGACCAATTACACCGTGATAGTCTCTCTCGATAACCTTTAAGTGAATATATGTCTAGGCGAGTTATGCTTTGATTTGTCATGGTGTCTATTTGCAGACAGTGGTGTGCATCCCTATCATGGATGGTGTACTAGAGCTTGGAACAACTGATCTAGTAAGTTCTATTTGATTGTTCTTATGAAGATTTCAAGTAGGTACTCTGAACTATTATACTTCTCATACAACTATCTCTCCTTTAATTTTATGTGACTTTAGATTTTGGAGGATCCTGCCATCATAGAGAAGATCACAAGGTCTCTCTGGGAGCTACCAAATCCGATTTGCTCTGAGCAATCTATATCCGGTCGTCGAATGGCTGAGAACGACGAAGATCATTTATGCCCTAATCTTGATAATAACATAGATGACTGTATCGACTTGGAGGACCAGAATCTGATCGTCGATCCTCAAACCCAATTGGGCAATGGTCCAACACACATTCCATTTCATTTGTATGCCCCTATCGAACAAACAGAACCAGTCCGATGCATGATCGAGGAGCTACATACAAGCATACGTGAAGAACTAATTGTAGGTTCTTCAGATGGCAGTTTAAATTATGGCTGCCCCACGCAAAAGGTAGAAGATGCATTTGGAGTTGATGGGCTAAATGACATGTCTCAGACTCAGAGTAGGCAGTTTATAGATGATGAGTTCAGCAATGTCCTACATGGCTATTTGGATTCTGATGGGCATGAACCGATGTCTTTTGTTAATGTTCAGAGAGTTGTCTCTGGCACTGTGGGAGAAAGAAAAAACAACCAGATTGTTGACGGTGTTCAACAGAGAAGCCTTAGCAGGTTTGTTCCACTGGATCTTGATGGTGATGATTCACAGTCTGCAAAGGCAGTTGCTGTCATTTTACAGAATTCAAAACATGTAAAACCGGTTTCAAGCTACCCGAAGATTTCTCATAAATCCAGTTTTGCAATCTGGAAAATTGATATGAACCCACCAAAACCATTCACTAGCATGTCTCAGAAGCTGTTAAAGAAACTTCTAGTGGATATAACATGGTTGCATGACGGACGCCTGCAGAGTCATCAAGAAAATGGGATGCAGGAAAAAACTTGCAAGCCAGAGGGAGAGTCCGATGTACGTCATGTCTTATCAGAGAGGAGGAGAAGAGAGAAGTTGAAGGAGAAATTTCTTGTTTTGAGATCACTTATTCCGTCTATCAGCAAGGTAGTAGAATTAGTTCCTGACGGAAGATATACTTCTAGAGTGGTATCAAATGGTTTTCTCGGTATATTTCTGTTCATGTGAAGTTTCTGACAATTTTTACCGAATCCAAAATTTTGGTGATAAGCTAGAAATGTTTTGCCTCTTATTTGGGAAAATATATCTTTGACCTTTCACCTTTGTTATAGAATTTAATTTGCTGTAATTATCTTTTTATCAGGTCGACAAGGCATCCGTCCTTGGTAACACCATAGATTATCTGAAAGATCTTAAGAGAAGACTGCTGGAGTTGGAATCCTGCCAGGATTCAGCGGAGCTTGAGATTGCGGAGAGCAGGAAGCATCCTGATGTAGCAAAGCGATCATCTGACAATTACAGGAACAAAGAGATCGTGAATGGCGAGAATTCTTTAGCAAAGAAGCGGAAAGTATCTGACGTCGATAGATCAAATGCCGAGCACCTCTGGATCTCGACCAAGGATAGACCAATCGAGGTAAACGTCACCTTGAAGGACAAAGAGGTTTTGGTAGAGATGCACTGTCCATGGAGGGAAAGCTTGGTGTTCGAGATAGTGGAATCTATAAGCAACCTCCATTTGGATCTGCTCTCGGTGCAATCTTCCACTGTCGATGGCATGCTTTCCCTGGCAATAAAATCCAAGGTTTGGATGCATCCAACAGCCTCACTGGTGGATTGCTTCCTGCTGTGTTTTCTAGTTACTGATTTGCTTTTGGTCTCCACTACAGTTTAGAAGCACCAGTGTTGCCTCACCAGGAATGATAAAGCAATCACTTCAAAGAGTGATGGGATTATTATAGCTGGTGGCATCCTCTTCCCTAATGACAGCAGGTCGTTGAGCCCTTACGGATCTTTCTTCAAGTCAACTGAGCACCAGTGTGTGTCACGTAAGTACGTGCAGGTTCTCCTCGATCTTCAGGGAAAATGAAAGCTAATGGAGTACACTCAGGAAGTAGCTTGCAAGGGATGAGCAGTTAGTTATACTTATTACTCAGAAGATGGATGAAAACTTAATTCAGTGGACGAAAAAGATAGTAGAAAACCTAAAGATGCTGACGTCCATTCATGAATCAGCTTGCGAGGGAAGAGCACTTGTCTTCATGGCAATCTATACTGTGGAAAGAACAATGAATAGGTAGGAGTGTCTATGTTATCGTCGTTGTTCTTAGCACTATGGTTCCGGGTTTAGCATCATGATACTCTCGTGGTTGCTGCACAACATATTATTCATTATTTTATGTTCGCCATCAAACATTTTTTTTGGAGTCATTTTGCTTACTTTGTTACTTCTGAGGGAAAAAACAGTATATTGTGGCACAAATAATATGAAAACAGTATCTAGTGGTCACACATTGAGTGGTTTGGAACACGACAAGGGAAAGACGACAGAAATGTAGAGTTAATAGTGGTCCGTGCCATGGTGCCTGCTAGGAAGACGTAATAAATGGAGGATGGCAGCTCCAACCTGAAGAGATGCTCAAGGGGATTGAAGGAGAAAACAAGACCACGTCAACTTGACTACGGATCCTGAAGCATGCACATAAATATGCATTAAATCAAATTCTGCATGTGAAGCACCGTACGTGGTGACCACAGTTAGCTGCGTCGCATAACTACGATATATTTAAAGGATCGCGAAACACATTTTGTACGAAGAAAAGGGAAAGCAAATGACACAGTCGACGTCGAAGATATTAGTGGAAGCCATTTCCAAGCAAGAGCAGTTTAAGAATCCAGACAGGTGGCAGCATGGTGAGCATTGAATGTTTCCACATTTCAACATGATAAATTTTTAAGTTCATATCTATTAAAGTTCAAGAAATGATTGGTACATTGTGTTTAGTAGAAGTTTCAAATCAAGTACAAAGCATAATAAATTAATTATGTATTATAATTTATACTTAACATTTGATAAATTAGAACTTAGTAATTAGATGGTTGAGAATTTAATGTATAAGAGATAGGGAAAAAGAAAATATTTATGTGGCATTCTAATTTTGAAACCAACTCTTAATTATCTTTATAAAAAAATGAGTTCTCTTTTATTCTCCAATATCTTTTTTTTCTTTCTTTCTTTTGTTTCCCTCACTATGCTCTTAAAGCTTCCTTCTTAAAATAACTAAAAGCGGCAGGAGCTGATATAGCAAAATTAAAGCACTATGAAGATAAGTTGAAGAGTTTATCATGTGGCTCGAGCATAAGGAACCCATGCTCGAGGCTCAAGTTATGGTTATGCAAATAATAGAATCAAAGACAGAATCCCTTCGCATTCAAAGAGATCTATCCATTGAGAGGTTTTTTCGTGTACAAATGATAACATCAAAGTTGACTTATCGGAATTTTATGATTAACTTCAACTTAAAGAGTTTTTTTATTGTCTTATTGTGATTGAGAAATTCTTTGAGTACCCGAAGATATCCAAAGATAGAAAGTAAAATTAATTATTGTAATACTTTGAGGTTATACTTTAATTTGATGGGACTTGGTATAAAAGATGTATATTCGGGAAGGGAAGATGAACATTTCGCTTTGAGAGAAATGAAATCTCTACTTAGTGAGAATGTTCTTTCATTTGATTATGTTTAAAATTTATTATTATTATTTAATAATATTCAATATGGTAGCAAAACTATAATCGATTATATTAAAAAATTCTACAAGTTGATGGTCTGAAACAATACTCAAGATTCAAAATAACAACTTGTAAGATATATTATTGGTGAACTATGAGTTTATGATTTGCGATGAAAGTGAAGATAAAACAACTATAAATATGATCTAATACTTATCAAATAGCACTAGAAGTTTAATCAAAGCTAGCTAGAAGTGGAGGAAGGAAGTATTCTAATGTTCCTTTGCATTCCTCTTTTAAGATTGATTCTACTCGTTAGAATGCTAGTGGATCAAAACACCACAGGAAAAATAGCCATTAGGTACTGACGAAAGTTGTCACCAAAAGTTTAAAAAAATTATTGAACTAGTGACGGTGTGAGTTGTCACAAGCTTCCATCAGCCTAGGTCTCATGGTTAAAAGTTTTAGCGATAATAAAAGGTACATTTGTCACTAAATTATAGATTTTAGTGATGACTTATTTTTATGACTAATATATTTAAAATTTATAATTAAAAATAAATAAATTGATGAAATAATATCTGTGACAACATTTGTTGATGGACAATTTTGTCACTAAATGTCTTGGTGAAAAATTTTAATGATATCTTATATCATTTACTAATTTTTAATTAAATAAATACATAATGATAATTCAATGATGAATTGATCTGTTATTAAAATGTTATATAAAAATTTTAATGATAATTACTTGAATTTGTCACTAATAATTATCTAGATGAAAACAATATTAGTGATGAACTATCATGTCAATAGTATTTTTTTGACAACCTATCAATTTTTAATAATCAATATAAAAAAATTAACATTTGAAGCTTCACATTTCAATGTTTATTTTGTTCAACAATTAATATTAGAGATGATGCAATCACAAATTCCACATCATTTTATCTAAAATCAATATTAGAGTTGATACAATCACAAACCATAAAAAAACTACATCGTCTTCTACATCTACTTCATGCATGAAGGATAAAAAATACATCTCCATGTCTTCATTCTTCTATATTCTTCGCTTTCTCTATCATGTATAAAATCACAATTGCAAAATTACATAATAACAAATCCCTAGGTTGATAATAAAAAAATATAAAATAAGATGTAAAATAGGTTGACAATGCAAAATACTAAGATATAAGTGTCAAATTTGTTAGGACCATAAAGGTACTAAGAGGAGGGGCAAATTAGTACTTTCGATAAGATAAAATGATTCTAAAATTCATTCGATCTAACTTGTATTGAAAATATATTTAACTTAGAATATGAGTAAAAGTAGTAAGCAACTAAGCTAGTAAGTAATAAGAATGAAAAATACAAAGGAAATGCACATCGGATTTATAGTGGTTCGATCGTCATGACTTATGTCTATTCTCGATTCATCCTTCATCGAGGTCATCGGTTTTCACTAACAATCTTCACTAACAATCTTCTTTTTTATAAGTAGTCCTCACAACTCTCTTACAATGACTTAGAAGATTGAGGAGGAAGGAACTCAAGACTTTCAATAAAGTTTGCATATTTAGAATCATAAGTTTTTCACGCTCTTTTCTTATTGCATCAAGCAAAAATGAGTGAGGTATTTATAAGCTTCAAATGACTTCAAAAATAAAGCCAAAAAGTCTCATCCCTAGGTTTTTGAGGCACTAACGGTACTATCGCCAATGCTAGGTAGTACCACCGCCTACAACACTGAGTGTTAGTGGTACCACTGCTTGACACAACCTAGAAAATTATGTTCTGGAGGTACTATCGCCAATCTGGGTGATACCCCCACTAGTTTGGGTGATACTATCGTCAGGTTTTTCGAAAACGTATACTTTATATTTTCTAGCTTATAGGCGATTCTACCACCTAATCTAACGATGCCACCGCTTATCCCAATTGTAGATCACTGAATGAGTCTTCTAATAGGCTTTATTTAGCCTTGATTCAAGCTCAATGGGTCCTTAATTGAGTTGGCATGAATACACCCAAAACTAACTCAATTAAAACCTAAACTACAATGATTACAGAGCCTGAATCCTATATTATTCGACATGTTATTGGTTCATCTGAACTTCTGATGTGTCATACTTTCCTTCAGTGTATTGTCTGATCTATCGACATGTTGATTCCCGCAACATACAATCTTGGCACAATGTTCGATTTTTTCGACCTGATGCTCAATCTCTGACTCCAACCCAATATATGATTCTCCTACTTCAATCGATTTATTTTTTCATGATCGAAGTTAGTTCTGCATGACTTTTCTCAAACACTAATTATATTATAAACTCATCAATTGATTTCATTATCAAAATCTGGATTTAACAATCTTTTCCTTTTTTACTATGTTCTACTTGAAAAAAAAAAAAAATAACTATGCTCTATTTGTTTTCATACTTCTACGCATCAGCATTAGTTATCAATCAATATATATCTACATTTTCAAAGAACACTTCCCTTGCCAGTTAAAGCATGGTTAAATTTCTTCGTCTCCATCTGTATCAAATCTCCTGAGAGAATATTTCAGCTATTTTTTCCATTGAGTTAGGTTGCCATCCCATCATGTGAATCATAAAAGCAAGCGGTTGTCTATTGCTGGCTACTTCCAGTGTAATATTTAACATATAGCACTTTCATTTTGCTACGCAAATTGTTGCTTTATGTGCCTCGAATTTTTATGCTACCTTTGTCTCACAGTTACTGGTGATCATTACGTTGCTACACAAGCACCATTTATGCACATCTAAATGCATGTTTCTTTTACGTCTCCTTTCTATTACAGGAACCGCAGTCGAGTTGAGGTCTCTTCTCATATTATTCTACACGCATCCCCTTCAGTGAAGAGCTTCGAGTTGTCTTCCATTTATTACGTATCCTAAATCCAGTGGCCCAAAACATAAACACGTAATGTGAAACCGACCACCATTAACTCTCGTAATGTGAAACCGACCACCATTAACTCTCTATCCTGTGAGTCTCTCTCTTCCTCGATACGTATTCAAATATATAATGCCTCGCCCTTCAAACTACGAATGAGACCTACTGATTGCTCTTAAGATTATGCCTTTGAGACGGGTGGGGAGAACAAAATGTTCTTAAAATAACTTAGAGAATTAATAATAAAATATTATATTATTAATAATAAAATATAATATTATTATTAGATTTTATGATTTTTTTAATTGGATAAGATATATATAATATAACTAGAAACTCACTTATCCTAAATTCCGAGATTATAGTCGAGGGATTACAAATGATCCTGTGAAAGGATAGGAAGAGAAAAGAATGATCTAGTTTCCTTTTGCATATTGACAACAATCTTGGATCTAAAGACGGTATCATCAAAAGGTTTTGCAAGTTGAAATGGCATTAAAAGGTAAGCATCATTAAATCAGATCTAATTATTTGATTTCAATCCTAGCATAAAAAATTGTTTCCGTATTTAATACAGCATATTACATATTTTATATTTACAATTGGTACGAGAGTCTAGGTTCTTGAGATCAAATACATTAGATCTATTGTTTTTGTTTATGATGCATGAATGATCTCTATTCTCCAATGATCGTGTCCATGCGGTGGCTGCACGAGAGCAAACAGCTACATCAGGTGGCGGTCGTGCGCGGGTAGGCCGCACACAGGTTGGTGACCACGTGCTTGCGGTAGCCGTGGCCAACCATGCGTAGGCGTCAACAGCTGCACAGGCAGTAGCCACGCGTGGGCAGCCGTAGTCTTTCTTATCTTGATAAGTTTAATTCTAATATTCTTTCTCCTTAAATATATTCTATCTAACATTTTTTTTTTTATTATTAAAATATTTTAAATTTGAGAGGTCTTGTGAGTATATCAGTTACTTGTTCACTTGTCTTCTTAATATGAAGTAGTTTCACATTTTTGTTTTTGATAATGATCTCTTATAAAATGAAATCATGTATCGATATACTTTAATCTTTCATAGTAGATAGGATTCTTGGGTAAGGCAATAGTTGATTTGTTATCAACATTAATCTTGGTTAACTTCTCTTGTTGTATATGAAGTTCTTGGAGTAGTCTTCTTAACCATATTACATAACAAACATAAGAAAATACTACTATATATTTTACTTCATAACTTAATAGAGCAACGATATATTATGTTTTTAAAAACCATATGAATGTAGCCTCATGAAAATAAATTACAAATTTGATTATACTCTTCCAATCATCGTAGCTTCTAATCCAATCACTATCACTATATCTAATAAGCTCCAACCTTTTCAATAATAAATAAAATATGCTATGGTTAGTTGTCCCTTTAATATTATCATAAAATTCTTTTAGTGACCTTTAATTGAGATGTCTTAGGAGCTTTCATGTATCTATTTATTAAACAAACTCCAAATAATACATCTTAAATATTATTATTTAAATATCTTAAATAATGAGTTGGATTAATTGGTTTAATATCTTAAACATCCAACTGATCGAGTGCATGTTAAATATCTTAAATATCCAACTAGACTTTTATAATGAGTTGGATTAATTGGTTTACCTTCACTTTTCTTAGTCAACTTAGTGTCATATTCCACGGGTGTAATAGTAGGGTGACAATCTTCCATGGAAAATTTATTTAGGATCTCATTTACATAATTTTCTTTTGAGATAATAACTCCTTTATTATCTTGTATAACTTCGATATCGAGAAAATAAATCATTAATCATTGAGCCTAAGTTGATCATCTCTGTTAGGATCGTAAAGACATTAAGAAAGGGAGGGGGGCAGGGGATTAGTACTTTTAAAATAAAATTTCGATTTGAAAGTTTGATAAAAAAATACATATCAGAAATAAGTTTAACTTAGAATGTGAGCAACTAAATCGGTTAGTAATAATAAGAATAAGCATAAAGAGAAATACAAATCAGATTTATAGTAGTTTGGTCATCCCGACCTATGTCCACTCTTAATTCCTCTTCCCTCGAGGCCACTGCTTTCACTACCGATCTTTTTTTTAATGGGTGAAAATTAACTACCCTTGTTACAATTTTTTTTTTCTTTTCATAGATTTAGGAGAGAACTTTCACACCTTTCTTTTACAACAAGACCTCATACCTCTCTCAGAATGACTTCTAAACTTAAGGAGGAAGAGACTCAATACTTTAAGAGAGTTTACACACTTAAAATCATAAGTTTTTATTGCTATCTCAAGCAAGCATGAGTGGGATATTTGTAGGCCCCAAATGGCTTCAAAAATAAAGTCAAAAATTTAAATATATGGTTTTTGGGGTATTGATAGTACTACCGCTTACGTTGGATAATACTACCGCTTGATAGAGCTTGAGAACCAAGACTCTGATGGTACCACCACCTACTTGGGTGATACTATTGCCTGACAATCAAGTAGTACCATCACCTGATAGTCAGGCGGTACCACCGCTTGAGAACTTGGGAACTTGGGCTCTAGTGGTACCACCACCTACTTGGGCGATGCTACCATCGAACCCAACTCCAGGTTACTGAATTGGCCTTTCAATAGGTCTAGGTAGCCCTGGTTCAAGCCCAATGGTCTCCTAATCAAGTTGACATGGTTACACTCCAAAACTAACTCAATTAGACACTTAAATGACTTCGATCAAGATATAACAATTACAATCGTGAAATCTACATTGGCTAGCACATCAACTGTTCATCCAGCACATCGTCCTTTCCTTTGATGTATTACCCGATCCATCGGTATGTTGACCTCCTACAACATATGATCTTCTTAGTGTAATGCCCGATCCTTCTGGCGTGATGCCCGAACTTTGATTTGATACTCTTCGGCCCAACGTTTGATTCTCCTACTTCAACGATTTGTCTTTCAGTGATCGAAGTTTCTCCTATGTCACTTATCTTAAATGGTTATTAATCCATAAACTTATTAATTGGTTTCATTATCAAAATTCGGGATTCAACAATCTCTCCTTTTTTTATGATGGCAAACAATTGATGATTGAGCATTAACTAGCCTCCCCCTGTCTATTTATTATTTTGAAATATATCAAACTCAAATTCATAAAAAGAATGATAACCTTTTAATGTTAGAGTTTGAATTCAAGTCCAAACAATCATAATTCATAGTGGCTTGCTATCATTTTTGTTAACATGTCAAAATAGTCATTTTATAAAATAAAAACATCATCATCATAAGCTAACATCATAAATTTTTTTCATGTCATCAAATAACACAATCGACTTCTCCCTCTTTGTCATTAACAAAAAAAAGAAATGTGTAAGTTTTTACTTCTCTTTGAAATGTGCAAGCTACTACTTCTCTCTTCCCTTTTGTCATCACAAAAAAGAAGAGAAGGATATCATGGATTCATGGTGCTCTTTCTCTTCATTTACATCAATGTTCCAATCATAACATGAAAGATATATAAGTTATGATGAGGTATATAAGTCATGAATACAAAGGAGTCATATGAAATAAATCTCAAGTCGTGAATACATAAACAGCGAGAAATCAAGATAATGATCAATATGAGAAGAATTCATGCATTTGAAGGATTCAACGAGCCTAATTATCTTCTAATAAAATCAAATTATTCCTCATTCAATGGTTTAGCAAAAATATCTGTTAATTGATATTTTGTGTCAATGAAATATAAAGATATATCATGATCATTAACATAATCCATAATACATGATATCTAAATCATGTCATATGTTCATTTAGCACTTTGTTTGAACTTTCGTCACATCGTCCTTTCCTTTAGTGTATTGCTCGATCCATCGATATGTTGACCTCTTATAACATTTAATCTTCTTGGTGCAATACTTGAACTCTAACATGATACTTTTGGATTCAACATCTGGTTCTCTTGCTTCAACGACTTGTCTTTCTATGATTAAAGTTTCTCCTGTCATTTATCTTAAACACTTATTAGTCCATAAACTCATCAATTGATTTAATCATCAAAATTCAAGATTCAATAATCTCAAACACCTTCTTCATAGAGTATTTAAAATCATTAATCATGGAGATACTATTGCTTGTAAAAATTAAATCATCCACAAACAAGTATACAAATAAGATATCTCCATTAGAGTTAAATTTCATATAGCGAGCATGTTTATATGGACATTTAGAAAAATTATTTTAAATAAAATAAATATATATTCAAGAATTTTATATTTGTAGGGCTTATTTAAACCCATAAAGAACTCTCTTTAACTTGTATGCATTATCTTCTTGTTCATTAATAATTAAACCTATGTTATTAAACATATACCCCTTCTTTAAAACCTCGGCAAATGTAACACTTCCAAATATTCTCAAATGATCAACTCTTGGATTCTATATGCTCATATAACATTACTAATTCGCATTGTCACAAACCTATTAAGCAAATAAACCACACAAGTAATATCATTTTCCTAATATTCTTTAGAAATTCTTCAAACGATATTAAGTATAGTCTTATTTTTTCTTTTTGAGACATCATTTTGTTCAGGGGTGACATAGTGAATTAATATAAAATTCTATTATTTTGATAAAAACTTTTACATTCATTTGACATTTGACATGTATTTATCATCACTATCTATTCTTAAACATTTAATTTTACAATTACTTTATCTTTTAACCATTTCTTAAATTCTTTGAATTTACTTAAAATATCTTTATTTTCTTTTAAGATATTCTCAACCATAACCTCGGCCTCTTTAGCTAAAATTTCTCTATCAATTTTATTGTTTTAAAATTTTTGATTAGTTTGATTTTTGTTATATCTTCCTCTTTGTCCATGACCTCTTTCTTTTTAAAGATTTTGATTCACTTTTGTTTTTAAGAGTAAGCTTGATTTGTAATGCTTGCTCTATAGATTTTTCTTCTTCTCTTTTTATAAGCCTTTGTTCATGAACTTCAAGAGAAGCCATTAATTGTTCTAAAGATATTTATTCTAAATCTTTAGACTCTTTAATTGCTATAACAATAAAATCAAATTTTGGAGATCTTAGTATTTTTTTTATTACTCTTTGATTACTTATTTGTTCATCATTTCATCTTATTTGATGAATGATAGAATAATTTTGAGATGTAATCAGACAGAATCAAAAGTATTTTACTGTAATTTTTCAAACTCAGCTCGTAAAACTTGTAGATGGAGCTTTTTTCCCTTGTCCAAACCACCAAATGCTCTTTGAAGCATTTCCCAAACCTCTTTTAAAGTATTTGCTGGAGTAATGATCTCGAACATTATATCATCAAGCCCTTGGTAAATCATGAATAAAATTTTTTTATATTTTTTTTTATCTTTTAAGTTATTTTCATATTTCTACATTCATTGCTCTTTCTTTTATTAGACTTGGTTTAATAAATCTATCTTTTATAAACTCTCATATATCTTGAGAGCCTAGAAGGTTCGATCACATAGCCCCTTGTTATGCCAGCCACATTATGTCATGCACGAAAGAAAGGAATTCAGAAACTCTATTATGCCCATGAAAACCTAATCCATCTTAATAAGCAGATAAAGTCTATCCAGATATCTTAGGATGCCTTCGATAAATTTGAATTTATTTTTAAAGACAAAGAAAACCACAGCTCGAGGCAGTGTTTCATTTGAATTACTAACTAGTATGAACAGAAAACCGAACTGAGGAAAGTTTTATTTTAGAACATCATAAAGAACAAACATCCTGGAAATAGAATTCATGAAATATATATAACTTCAGTCAGAGTCATTTGGGGATTCAATAGTTAATTTGATTTATTCTTCTATAGACCTTTAATACGTTTCACCTCTTGATTTAATGAACTTACACCTTTGATAAGTTTAATTCTAACACATGTTAGTTTTCTATTGTTCTTCAGATTGCCAGGTAAAGCATTTGCAGACAATCAACACATCTGGTTGAACGGTTCTCAATTTGCAAATTGCAAGATGTTTTCACGCTCTCTTTTAGCAAAGGTAGTATACCTAACCAGTTAAATTTTCCAATGTTGTAATTAAATATGTAATTAGAACACGAAGCTAAAATTGGCTACTGCCTTAA
The DNA here is from genome assembly GCF_036884655.1 of Musa acuminata AAA Group. Taxonomy (NCBI): domain Eukaryota; kingdom Viridiplantae; phylum Streptophyta; class Magnoliopsida; order Zingiberales; family Musaceae; genus Musa; species Musa acuminata. The sequence goes on from NC_088342.1 coordinate 41,368,492, forward strand.
TTTTTGATATGTTACTCGCGGAATGATTTATTTGGACCACGTCACACATCATCTAGAGTGCATCTATTCAGGTACGATTACAGTCTTAGTTTCAAATGACCAATTACACCGTGATAGTCTCTCTCGATAATCTTCAAGTGAAAATATGTCTAGGCGAGTTATGCTTTGGTTTGTCATGGTGTCTATTTGTAGACAGTGGTGTGCATCCCTATCATGGATGGTGTACTAGAGCTTGGAACAACTGATCTAGTAAGTTCTATTTGATTGTTCTTATGAAGATTTCAAGTAGGTATTCTGAACTATTATACTTCTCATACAACTATCTCTACTTTAATTTTATGTGACTTTAGATTTTGGAGGATCCTGCCATCAGAGAGAAGATCACAAGTTCTCTCTGGGAGCTACCAAATCCGATTTGCTCTGAGCAATCTATATCCGGTCGTCGAATGGCTGAGAACGACGAAGATCATTTATGCCCTAATCTTGATAATAACATAGATGACTGTCTCGACTTGGAGGACCAGAATCTGATCGTTGATCCTCAAACCCAATTGGGCAATGGTCCAACACACATTCCATTTCATTTGTATGCCCCTATCGAACAAACAGAACCAGTCCGATGCAGGGTCGAGGAGCTACATACAAGCATACGTGAAGAACTAATTGTAGGTTCTTCAGATGGCAGTTTAAATGATGGCTGCTCCACGCAAAAGGTAGAAGATGCATTTGGAGTTGATGGGCTAAATGACATATCTCAGACTCAGAGTAGGCAGTTTATAGATGATGAGTTCAGCAATGTCCTACATGGCTATTTGGATTCTGATGGGCATGAACCGATGTCTTTTGTTCATGTTCAGAGAGTTGTCTCTGGCACTGTGGGAGAAAGAAAAAACAACCAGATTGTTGACGGTGTTCAACAGAGAAGCCTTAGCAGGATAGTTCCACTGGATCTTGATGGTGATGATTCACAGTCTGCAGAGGCAGTTGCTGTCATTTTACAGAATTCAAAACATGTAAAACCAGTTTCAAGCTACCCGAAGATTTCTCATAAATCCAGTTTTGCAATCTGGAGAAATGATATGAACCCACCAAAACCATTCACTAGCATGTCTCAGAAGCTGTTAAAGAAACTTCTAGTGGATATAACATGGTTGCATGACGGACGCCTGCAGAGTCATCAAGAAAATGGGATGCAGGAAAAAACTTGCAAGCCAGAGGGAGAGTCCGATGTACGTCATGTCTTATCAGAGAGGAGGAGAAGAGAGAAGTTGAAGGAGAAATTTCTTGTTTTGAGATCACTTATTCCGTCTATCAGCAAGGTAGTAGAATTAGTTCCTGACGGAAGATATACTTCTAGAGTGGTATCAAATGGTTTTCTCGGTATATTTCTGTTCATGTGAAGTTTCTGACAATTTTTGCCGAATCCAAAATTTTGGTGATAAGCTAGAAATGTTTTGCCTCTTATTTGGGAAAATATATCTTTGACATTTCACCTTTGTTATAGAATTTAATTTGCTGTAATTATCTTTTTATCAGGTCGACAAGGCATCCGTCCTTGGTAACACCATAGATTATCTGAAAGATCTTAAGAGAAGACTGCTGGAGTTGGAATCCTGCCAGGATTCAGCGGAGCTTGAGATTGCGGAGAGCAGGAAGCATCCTGATGTAGCAAAGCGATCATCTGACAATTACAGGAACAAAGAGATCGTGAATGGCGAGAATTCTTTAGCAAAGAAGCGGAAAGTATCTGACGTCGATAGATCAAATGCCGAGCACCTCTGGATCTCGACCAAGGATAGACCAATCGAGGTAAACGTCACCTTGAAGGACAAAGAGGTTTTGGTAGAGATGCACTGTCCATGGAGGGAAAGCTTGGTGTTCGAGATAGTGGAATCTATAAGCAACCTCCATTTGGATCTGCTCTCGGTGCAATCTTCCACTGTCGATGGCATGCTTTCCCTGGCAATAAAATCCAAGGTTTGGATGCATCCAACAGCCTCACTGGTGGATTGCTTCCTGCTGTGTTTTCTAGTTACTGATTTGCTTTTGGTCTCCACTACAGTTTAGAAGCACCAGTGTTGCCTCACCAGGAATGATAAAGCAATCACTTCAAAGAGTGATGGGATTATTATAGCTGGTGGCATCCTCTTCCCTAATGACAGCAGGTCGTTGAGCCCTTACGGATCTTTCTTCAAGTCAACTGAGCACCAGTGTGTGTCACGTAAGTACGTGCAGGTTCTCCTCGATCTTCAGGGAAAATGAAAGCTAATGGAGTACACTCAGGAAGTAGCTTGCAAGGGATGAGCAGTTAGTTATACTTATTACTCAGAAGATGGATGAAAACTTAATTCAGTGGACGAAAAAGATAGTAGAAAACCTAAAGATGCTGACGTCCATTCATGAATCAGCTTGCGAGGGAAGAGCACTTGTCTTCATGGCAATCTATACTGTGGAAAGAACAATGAATAGGTAGGAGTGTCTATGTTATCGTCGTTGTTCTTAGCACTATGGTTCCGGGTTTAGCATCATGATACTCTCGTGGTTGCTGCACAACATATTATTCATTATTTTATGTTCGCCATCAAACATTTTTTTTGGAGTATTTTGCTTACTTTGTTACTTCTGAGGGAAAAAACAGTATATAGTGGCACAAATAATATGAAAACCAAATTACTATACGAGGATACTACCTGGTCACACATTGAGTGGTTTGGAACACGACAAGGGAAAGACCATTTTACACGAGGATACTAGATAAAATATATATTTTATTATATAGAATTACTATATAAATAATAATAGTTAATTAAACCTTTTAATTAACAAATATTTTTAAAATTCAGGATATGCTGGAAAATTTTGAATTGTGAAGGGTATTTAGGTAATTTAGATAGAAAGGATAAAATGTAAAATTTTTAAAATTTATAGGGGCAAAATTATCCTTTTGCTACCCATCGCTTTTGTGGGCAAGCACCTTTTGCAAACGAGCACCCACCCTTGCGGGCAGGTCACTCGCCCATGCGGGCACCACTGCAAGCAGGCCACCGACAGCCAATCGCCTACACACGGACGACAAAGGCTGCAAGCAGCCTTTAGCCACTTCTGCGAGGGATGTTGCTGTCCTTTTTCACCATTGCGTCAATCATTTTGACATCAAAAGCTTTTCTAAAACACAATACTTGCAGTTCAAAACCAATCTTTGCATGAACAACTTGGCTATGATGCCACTGTACGGAAATTTAGGGGCGACATCATATATGCAGCGGAAGAACAAAAAATAAAATATTATATTTTTTAAAAAGGTGTTCGTCGTCGTGAGAAGATCGGTGCACAAAAATCCACAAAATTGAACACCACGTGTGAGATAGTTGTGTTATCTAGGGAGATTTTAAAAAACTAGTGCTATAAAAAACTTTCGACGATTTTAAAAAATTACGTTCAATAAAAGTTGATATCTAAAATGTGCTTGACTTAGAGTAAATGTAAAATAGAGTGAGCAATAAAATCAGTAAGCAATAAATAGGAAAGGAAAATAGCACACCGGATTTATAGTGGTTTGGTCATCGTGACCTACTGTCATGGACAAACTTCTAAACAAGATGTTTGATGTAATGTTTATGTATGTCTGTGTCTTTTGGTATGTTTATGCTTTGCATAGTATGTAGATGCATGACCGAAGGCTTAATAGTCCCATTTTAGTTGAGTTTGGTGGCCGGTTTAGGTTTGCAAATAAAGGTTATGTCATGTGGACACTTGTGAGATATATTCAGTCTATAGTGGACCATTTTGATCCTTTGTTGTGTAATCGTACGTAGCTTGTAAAGTCTGTTTATAATTTGCATTGGCTATGAAGTGTTTTCGGAGATGTTTGCTTGTAGATCCCGAGTGAGGCATTTTCTCTAATCCGTTTTCTCTTTTGTAGGTTCTAAGAGACGATGGGAGGTTTTGGGGAGGCTGACCTTTGCGGACGGACAAGCAAGGGTACTACAGAACTTAGGCAAAACCAGTTAAGTCCATGATAGATGGTATCAAAGCGGGATAAGCACTCATAGAAACACTTGGCATGCAAACGTGGGGGACCTAGTGGGGCTGAGTTGAGGGTAGCTAGCACGCGCGATCGTTTTAGGGAAAACGGGCATGGAGATGTAGGGAAAAGGAGTTGCTCAAAGAAGCGGGCATCTACGAGTGGCATTCAGAGGAATGGCCAACCCTTCATGCAAGAGGCACTACGAGGACAAGCAAGCTGGGAGGAATGCAGAGCGCATAAAGGTTGGGATGGCTGAGTTTGAGCTATGGCTCAATGTTGGTAACTACACTTGATGGTGCTCAAGACAAGCGAGGTGCTTGGTAAAGAATGAGACCATGCAAAGTGAAATGAGTTGCTCAGCGACCGAAAGAGTTGTGCAAAGCTCACAGAGGTGAGGGGAATTGCTAACTCGAAGAATTCGGTACTCATGCAAGGGCTTGTATGCGGACGATGGAATATTTGCGGCCATCCCAAGGCGATCGAAACTCGGCGCCATGGAGCATTAAAACTTTCTCTTCGACATGTGAAGGATATATCCGTAGGCGGCTGAAGTGTGCAACGAGTTCAGCATATTGCTAGGCTTTGAGTGGTGCAGTGGGGGCTGTATTGACGTGGAGTCGCAATCTAGCAAGTGTATTTGCAAGAGGCAGAACAATGCATAGTTTGTTCAGCAAATCAGAGTAGTCCAAGGGGATGGTGGTCTCCGAAACTTTTAGAGAGAAAGAAGCAAAGAGAGATATTGCTCGAATGGGACATATATCTAGGAGGGATAGATCCTGGTTCTCTAAAGGGAGAATCATGTACAACAGACCGCACATGTTGAGGAGGAGTACCTCAAAAATAACTCCACGAAGCTCAATGGACTGAGTGAGTGGTGAGGAGTCGTCGCATGATTTCGCTTGAGAGAATACATTAGTGGATGCATTGCGAGATCAAGTGGGGGAGCAACCCAAAGCAATACAAATAAAGACACACTTAGAGTCGATATAGAGATCAGACTCAAGGAAGGGCTGACCCGTGGAATGGTGGGCGCAAGGGCCACCATCAACTCAATGCAAAAACGAGGAGTGGAGCAACTTGGGTGTAACTTGGTGAAGTACCCAAGCCGTATGAAGGGAGCTAACATAGAAGATCGAACATGGAGTGGAGGCCCAGAGCTTTCCTTGGACAGAGGTCAAGGACATAAACTCTTGCAGAGCTAAGAGCAAGATCATGTTATTCCATGGGTCCTTCATTCTAATGGAGCAGACTCATCTTGCATGGTGCCAAAGACGAAGGGAGCTTTTGGGCACATGCACCTTATCTTGGAAAAGCATTTAATGGAAGAACTAAGGTGACTCAACTTGCGGAGGCGAAGTTGGGTTCAAAAGGCCTTGGCACGGGACAAGAGGATGCGGAGGCGGGTACTCTTGATGAATATACCATAGTGTTACCATTTCAAGTTGTCATGAAGGAAGCGGTGCGCAACGAAGATTACTCTGGTAGGGGCAGAGGCCTAGGATCCAGATAATGGTACACCATTTTCAGCAAAGTCGGTGGACTTCGGGAGCTATTAGGTGATGGACTGTCCTAGAGCGGTACTTCATCTAGGTGTGACCCAAGAGCAGATGGATGAAGGTCGATTGCCAAAAGAGCGAACAAAATCGAAGGTGGAAGATGCTAGGATCAAGAGCACTAAGAGGGGGGGGGGGTGAATTAGTGCAGCGGAAATCTTTCGACGATTAAAACGAAAGCTGCGTTCGTTCGATAAAAACGATTTCGATGTGAAAGCCGATTCTAAGATTACTTTAACTTAAGATTAAGCGAGATGATGTTAAAGTAGATCTATGAAGGCAGTTTGCAGTTTATGATGGAAAGCAGAATACAAGCGCAAACTGAAATGCGACGTTCATACGATAAAAGCCGATTTACGTCTAAACGCAGATTTAGAAAGTTCTGAACTTAGGAACTTATTCATAAGATCGCAGAAGGCAGTAAACAGTTATGATTGAAATCAAAATGTAAACGTAAACTAAAATATGATGATCGTACGAAAAAAGTCGATTTACGTCTAAACGCAGATTCGGAAAGTTCTGAACTTAGAAACTCGTTCGTAAAATCGCAGAAGGCAGTAAGCTATTAAGAAGTTTGCAGTGAAGGTAAAATACTCAAAGGAAATGCAAACCAAGATTTAGAGTGGTTCGGTCAATCTTGACCTACTCCACTTTTGGCTTCCTCCACCGACGAGGTCACCGACGTCAACTAGAGGCCTTCCTTCAATAGGCGAAGGCCAACCACCCTTTTACAGTTTCACTCCTTTTGATGGGCTTAGGAGACAACCCTTACAGAAATTTTCTCTCCTCTCTTTACAACTCAGAACTTGGAAGAATAGAGGGAGAAGAACTTTTGGCCTTTACAACAATTTTGAGCTCTAAGAATCACAGAAAGGATCAAGATTTCGGTGTAAGTTCTTGCTCTCTCAGTGCTGAATGGGTGGGGTATTTATAGGCCCCAACCCAATTCAAATTTGGAGCTCAAAACTGTCAATTCCCGGAATTCCGGGATCAGGCGGTTGCACCTCCTAACTGGAGCGGTTGCACCACCTGGCAGAGCTCGAAGACTAAGCCTCTGGGCGGTGCCACCTCTGTCAGGGGCGGTTGCACCTCTCTGCCAGAGCTCGAAGACCGAGCTCAGGCGGTTGCACCTCCTGACTGGGGCGGTTGCACCGCCTGGCAAAGCTCGAAACTTGAGCTCAGGCGGTGCCACCTCTTGTCAGGAGAGGTTGCACGGCCCAGTCTCACTCGGAGACTGAGCCCAAGCGGTTGCACCTCCTGGCAGGGGCGGTTGCACCGCCCAGCCTCGCTGGGAGACTTAGCCCAGGCGGTGCTACCTCCTGGCCTAGGCGGTTGCACCTCTTGGCACTATTTCAGATCATTGGTTGGGCTCCAAACTTGGCCCAAACCAATCCGAATTCGGGCCCAATTGCCCCTAACCAGGTTATAAGATTAACACCTAATCCTAACCCTAATTAACGTGCTAACTACAAATTTAAAGACATTTCTTAAGCTATTACAAAGTCCGCAAGTCAAGACTTCTTCCGGCGAGCTTCCGGTGAACTTCCGGCGGTCTTCCGATAAACTCTCGGAAACCATTCTGCGGACTCCCGGCAAGCTCCTAGACTTCACGATTTGATCTTGGCGAGTTCCGACGAGCTTCTTTGGCAAGCTTCTGGACTTCTCGCATTTGTTCCCGCAAAACCTCCGACGACCGTCCGAACTTCCGTCGAACTCTTGAACTCCCAACATGATCATAGTCTTGACTCCAGCGCAACTCCAACTACATGTCTTACTTTCATCGTAGTTAATCCTGCACATGTAAAACAAAAACTTCGATCGAGACAATTAATCCTAAGCAATTAACCAAGTTTTCCGGCATGTCATTGGTCCCTCGACGCTTCGTCCGATTCTTCGGCGCATCGTCCTTTCCTGCAGCGTATTGCCCAATCGGCCAGTTGACTCTGTAACTCCGATATCCTTGGCACAATACCCGCTCTTCTTGGCCCGATGCCCGAGTCCACGGCCCGAAGTCTTCTGTCGATACGTCGACCGATCCACCGGCCCGACGTCCAATCTTCTGACATGTTCCTCCGGCACAACATGATTTTCCTGCTTTAATTGTCTCATCCTGATCGAGGCATCCTGCATCACTCAAAACACAGATTAGATCATAAACATATATCAAGTAGTTTCATCATCAAAATACGAGATTCAACAATCTCCCCCTTTTTGATGATGACAACCACTTGATGACGGAGTTAAACTTAACTCCCGGAGTTTAAACAAACTCCCCCTATCAATATGCCATATTGATAGAACCTTGAATTCAAACTGAATTCAAGTCATTGCAATATTCATCATGAATACTTACAACACGTCATCATGAACTTATGCATAAACTTATGCATAACATCATACTTCTCCCCCTTTGTCATCAACAAAAAGGAGAAGTACCACAATCAAGTGTTTGTGATATAAGTTTAACTCATTGCATGAAAAACATAATATCTATTGTTATCATCATGCAAGTTTGCTATCATCAAATGGTAAGATATCAATATGTAAAATTGCGATTCAAGTTCTTGATATCTTAACATGATATGACATTCATAGCACCTATTCATATGAATGCTGCTTTTGATATCTCATTATATTATGGCATTCATAACATCTATTCATATTCTTCAAATATGGCACTCATAGTATCAATTTATATATTTCTCCCCCTTTGTCATCAACAACAAGGAGAACGATATAGGCAAATTTTAAATATAAGTGCGATGCCATAAGTTGGTTCATGTCATTTTCCAACAGTGAGTGATAGGATACCAATTATGCAAACATCTCGAGGAAAACATAACATGGAGATAGCTTTTATTGCTTCTTCCTTTTTATTTGTTATCTTTTTACATGAAGGAGGAAAGCCATATGTGAAGTTCAAATCGATAAGATATTAAAGCACACTTCATTTTTGCAAGGATTAAGATATGTAAGTGAGTCAAATCCTTGTATGTAAAAGTATCTTCCTTTTATAAGAGGGAATCATCAAATATGTTTCTCGAAAAATATTTTTCACATGATAAGTGCATTTGCTAGATGATTCCATATGTCAAAAATCAATGATGTGAATTAAACTTGATATGACATATGCTTGTTAAGTTCGGAAGAGGATAATGTATCGAGAAAATCCAATTGTTAGGATCAAGAAAATCCGAAAATGAAATTTGACACTTTCATACATTCGGACAGGGTTTTACTAGAGATATTCAATTACAATCATGAAGGTAAAACATGCTTATTATCATGGAATTTTTTGTATTCAAGCACATAATTTCCAACATGTAATCATGGCAAGTAATTGTGTAAAATCATTATGGCAATCAAGTGATTTGATCATTCAATCAAAAAAGTCCGAAAAATAATTTTAACACGTTTAATCATTCGGACATATTTTTGTCATAGTTTTTCAAATATAATCATGAAGATAAGGCATGCTCATCATCATGGTAGTATGATAGCAAGTTTACCATATACAAGCTAGCAAAAAATTTCTACATTTTAAGGCCCGCAAGCTAACAATTTTGAGATGTTCAAGAAAGCAACTCTTGCTTTTTGAAATATAAGTTTTGCTAGATGTGCAAGTTAACTTTTTGCTTCTTGAGATAGGCAAGATAGCATTCCTTGGTGATGTTCAATATAGCTAAGTTCTACATCATGCAAGCTAGTGAATTTTATAACATTTTAGAACATGCATAATCACCAAAGCATCATAAATTTTAATGATGTGCAAAATTATAAATTTTGCATGATTGCATTTGTGTGTCTTAGATTTGCAAGATAGCACTTCTTGGTGATGTTCAAGATAGCAATTTCTTCTCTTTTGAGAAGTGTAATTTTTGCTTTCTTCTTGAATTGTGTAAGCTAGCTATCTCCCCTTTTATCATTGTCAAAAAGAAGGGAAAAACCCTTTACATCAATTTTTAAATCATGACAAAGGTTAGTATCAATCTCATTTGTGCATCATTATATTTTCAAATTAAAACATGCACATTTTCAAAACATATAAACTCATTATTATATGCATAATTCCAAATCATCATTCATATTATTTCAATCATTGTTTCACTCATCACTATAGCTTATCATGCATAATATGTAAAACCATCTAACATGATATAAATATTTATTTATTTAATTTTTGAAGCATTCATGATACACATCATACATTATCATAATAAAAAGCATATGCATCATTCCAAATCATAAATATTTCAAATCATCATGGTATTAATTTGTCACATTGCATCCTACCATGCATGATCGAAACTTCTCATTTGCATACATCAAAATAAATTCATGAATATATCATGCATTCATATCATCACTTGAGGAATATTGAAAAGAAATAATTGGGTGATGAGATAAATATTTCATGAATACAAAGAATTGCATAAAAATCATATCATGAATACAAGGAATACAAGTCACAATCATTCAAGAGAAAAATCATCATTCATTTTCAATTCATTCAATTTGATAAATCAAGATCATGATTTTGATAAAACTCATTTCAAATTTAAATCATCAAAATCATTTTTATGGCTCACAAAATTTATAACATAAATAGATTCATGATTTCATTGATAATATATTTCCCCCCTTTTTAAGTGTTTCATTTTAAGTGGTCGATTTCATGTTAGCATGTCTTTTCATTTATGAAAACATGCATCAATTTTTTTTTTAAAGCCACTGTTATTATCATGAAAATCGATAATCCATAAATATCAAGAATCATCATACATAATTTCAAAAATATATACTCATTAATCATAACTTCAAATTAAACATGATTTCATATACTCAAAATCGAGAAATAACAATGGAAATCAACATGATACACATTATTACTTCTCAACCACATATAGCATGATTTCATAAGGTATTTTTAATCAAAATCATTATAAAATTATTAAACATGCAATTTTCAAGAAAATTAAATAAAAAAGAAAAATGCTTTATGAAAAGCATCATGTAATCTCAAAGTAAATTAAAGGCATTTTGATTACCTCAGCGTCGAAAGGCGTAAAGGCGTAGTTTGCCACCTCGCCTTTGTTGATTTTCTCCTCGTCTTCGGAGGAGCTCGATTCATCCCAATTTTTGTTCTTCTTCTTGCGTTCAATGCAAGTAGTTCCGTTCTTTTTACTTTTTAATTTTTGTTTCATTGGAAGGTGGAGAACAATATATTCTATGTCCCAAATCCTTCCTATTCTTTGGAAGGTGGTTCTTAAGTTCTTCACGTGCATTGCACGTCATTTCATATGTGATCAATGAACCAATTAGTTCTTCAAATGGAAAAATATTTAAATCTTTTGTTTCTTGTAAAGCCGTTACTTTTGAATCCCACTTTTTAGAAAGAGAACGCAAAATCTTGTTCACAAGTTCAGAATTCAAAAAACATTTGCCAAGAGCTCTTAAACCATTGACGACATCCGTAAAACGGGTGTACATGTCACCAATGGTTTCGCTTGGCTTCATTTGAAAAAGCTCGAAATCATGCAGTAAAATATTAACTTTCGAGTCTTTGACTCTACTAGTTCCCTCGTGCATGATTTCAAGAGTGCGCCAATATCGAAAGCCGTTTCGCACAAAGAAACCCGATTGAACTCATTTTTGTCCAAAGCGCAAAATAAGGCATTCATAGGCTTTGCGTTTAAAGAAAAATGCTTCTTCTCTAAATCCGACCATTCTATCATTAGAAGAGAAGACTTCGAAAAACCGTTTTCGACAAGATTCCAAAGTTCAACATCCATAGAAATAAGAAAGATCCTCATTCGGGTCTTCCAATAGGTGTAGTCCAATCCGTTAAACAACGGTGGACGAAAAATCGAAAAGCCCTCTTGTAAGCCATGAAAAGCCATTTCTCTTCGGTGTAAGTCCGAAATGAGAAATACCGGGCTCTGATACCAATTGTTAGAATCAAGAGCACTAAGAGGGGGGGGGGGGGGTGAATTAGTGCAGCGGAAATCTTTCGACGATTAAAACGAAAGCTTCGTTCGTTCGATAAAAACGATTTCGATGTGAAAGCCGATTCTAAGATTACTTTAACTTGAGATTAAGCGAGATGACGTTAAAGTAGATCTATGAAGGCAGTTTGAAGTTTATGATGGAAAGCAGAATACAAGCGCAAACTGAAATGCGACGTTCGTACGATAAAAGCCGATTTACATCTAAACGAAGATTTAGAAAGTTCTGAACTTAGAAACTTATTCGTAAGATCGTAGAAGGCAGTAAACAGTTATGATTGAAATCAAAACGTAAACGTAAACTGAAATATGATGATCGTACGAAAAAAGTCGATTTACGTCTAAACGCAGATTCGGAAAGTTATGAACTTAGAAACTCGTTCGTAAAATCGCAAAAGGCAGTAAGCTATTAAGAAGTTTGCAGTGAAGGTAAAATGCTCAAAGGAAATGCAAACCGAGATTTAGAGTGGTTCGGTCAATCTTGACCTACTCCACTTTTGGCTTCCTCCACCGACGAGGTCACCGACATCAACTAGAGGCCTTCCTTCAATAGGCGAAGGCCAACCACCCTTTTACAGTTTCACTCCTTTTGACGGGCTTAGGAGACAACCCTTACAGAAATTTTCTCTCCTCTCTTTACAACTCAGAACTTGGAAGAACAGAGGGAGAAGAACTTTTGGCCTTTACAACAATTTTGAGCTTTAAGAATCACAGAAAGGATCAAGATTTCAGTGTAAGTTCTTGCTCTCTCAGTGCTGAATGGGTGGGGTATATATAGGGCCCAACCCAGTTCAAATTTGGAGCTCAAAACTGTCAATTCCCGGAATTCCGGGATCAGGCGGTTGCACCTCCTAACTGGAGCGGTTGCACCGCTTGGTAGAGCTCGAAAACTGAGCTTCTGGGCGGTGCCACCTCTGTCAGGGGCGGTTGCACCTCTCTGCCAGAGCTCGAAGACCGAGCTCAGGCGGTTGCACCTCCTGACTGGGGTGGTTGCACCGCCTGGCAAAGCTCGAAACTTGAGCTCAGGCGGTGCCACCTCTTGTCAGGAGAGGTTGCACCGCCCAATCTCGCTCGGAGACTGAGCCCATGCGGTTGCACCTCCTGGCTGGGGCGGTTGCACCGCCCAGCCTCGCTGGGAGACTTAGCCCAGGCGGTGCTACCTCCTGGCCTGGGCGGTTGCACCTCTTGGCACTATTTCAGATCATTGGTTGGGCTCCAAACTTGGCCCAAACCAGTCCGAATTCGGGCCCAATTGGCCCCTAACCGGGTTATAAGATTAACACCTAATCCTAACCCTAATTAACGTACTAACTACGAATTTAAAGACATTTCTTAAGCTATTACAAAGTCTGCAAGTCAAGACTTCTTCCGGCGAGCTTCCCGTAAACTTCCGGCGGTCTTCCGATAAACTCTCGGAAACCATTCTGCGGACTCCCGGCAAGCTCCTAGACTTCACGACTTGATCTTGGCGAGTTCCAATGAGCTTCTTTGGCAAGCTTCTGGACTTCTCGGATATGTTCCCGCAAAACCTCTGATGACCGTCCGAACTTCCGTCGAACTCTCGAACTCCCAACGTGATCATAGTGTTGACTCCAGCGCAACTCCAATTACATGTCTTACTTTCATCGTAGTTAATCCTGCACATGTAAAATAAAAACTTCGATCGAGACAATTAATCCTAAGCAATTAACCAAGTTGTCCGACATGTCATTGGTCCCTCGACGCTTCGTCCGATTCTTCGGCGCATCGTCCTTTCCTGCAGCCTATTGCCCAATCGGCCAGTTGACTCCGCAACTCCGATATCCTTGGCACAATACCCGCTCTTCTTGGCATGATGCCCGAGTCCACGGCCCGAAGCCTTCTGTCGATACGTCGACCGATCCACCGGCCCGACGTCCAATCTTCTGACATGTTCCTCCAGCACAACATGATTTTCCTGCTTTAATTGTCTCATCCTGATCGAGGCATCCTGCATCACTCAAAACGCAGATTAGATCATAAACATATATCAAGTAGTTTCATCATCAAAATACGAGATTCAACAGAAGAGACCCTACAATGTATTGGCAAAGGCCACACATGGAGGGATCACAATTCAAGTTCATCCCATAAGGATCAGAATGCAATGGAGATGTCACCAGGAGGCGACATGATGTAGTAGATCATGGTGGAACAGTTCGTGGTAATGTGATACACATGACAACGGTCCCGTGAGGGACTACTTCATACAGAGGTATGATTAGGAGCTACCGGGAGCTCCACTTCGATGAACAACACGACGGTAGGAAGGGCCATGGACTCAAGGAGTGAAAGTCATGGTGCCATAGAGGCAGGTCTTCCATGCGTGCATCAAATTTTGCATCGGATGAAAGCATTGGTCATCAGCATATGGGGGCTATGTACCACCGAGGGAAAAGTTCGAATGCAAGTACCAATGAGTCCTATGGGAGGGACTTGGTTATGCAAAGGTATGATCAGAGCGGTTGGAGAGTTGGACTGCTCCAGAGCTCATATTCGCTTAAGGGAGCCCGATAAGTCAGTGGACAAGGTCAAGTAAGTGAACGTTGCTGCCAAGGAAGCTAAGGAGAACAGAATCAGTGCAAACCCTACAACATGATGGCAGAGGCCATGCATTAGAGTTGTAGTCTGTCTTTCCTTCGACCAAGGGGAACTGCTTAAGAACACAAAGGTGTTGAAGCAGGGGGTCGAAAGGAGCGAGGAAGTGACGATGAGTCCAGAGGGACTTAGCTACCCAAAAACAAAGCATCAGTTAGAATGGATGTGGACTCGAAGGAGTGCCACAAAGGCAAATCTACCGATCGTGATGAAAAGGGATGCAGATACGAGGAAACAGATAGTAGAGTCATTGGCATGGCAGCGCTATGGTACTACAGAGGCGGCACTTCCGTGAAGTCATCGATCCATTGCTCTCATGGAGGGAGAGCGCTTGGTCATAAAAGGGACCGAGGAGGTGGAGCATGCAAAGGCAAACTCCAAGTACCAGGACATGGCTGAAGGGCTTGTTGAATCTCAGATTTCGATGATGAAGTCAATTGTCATTTGTTATCTAATCTATATGTTGAGATAAGTGTGCAGGATTAACTACGATGAAAATAAGATATGCAACAGGAGTTGCGCCGGAGTCAAGACAATGATCACGTTGGGAGTTCGAGAGTTCGACGGAAGTTCGGACAGTCGTCGGAGGTTCTACGGGAATAAATCCGAGAAGTCCATGAGCTTGCCAAAGAAGCTCGTCGGAACTCGCCAAGTGGATCGTCGCAAGTCCAGGAGTTTGCCGGAAGTCCGCAGGAGCATCACCGAGGGTTCATCGGATGATCTACGGAAGTTCGTCGGAAGCTCGCCGGAAGAAGCGATTGACACACCGGAACAAGTTGCAGTAAATATCTTAGGAAAAATCGTAGTTAGCACAATGATTAAGTTGGAAATGGGAGGTGATCCCATTAACTTAATCTTGGGGCAATTGGGCCCTTGAAAAAACCCAAATTGGGCCGAATGGATCAACCCATTCAGACCCTGATTTCTGCCAGGCGGTTCAACCGCCTCAGTCAGGCGGTGGCACCGCTTGAGCTCAGTCTTCGAGCTCTGGCAGTAGGTGCAACCACCCCTGACAGAGGTGGCACCGCCTGGGCTCGGTCTCTGAGCTCTGGCTGAGCGGTGCAACCACCTCAGTCAGGAGGTGGCACCGCTTGAGCTCGGTCTTCGAGCTATGGCAAGAGGTGCAACCGCCCCTGACAGGAGGTGGCACCGCCCAGAGGCTCAGTCTTCGAGCTCTACCAGGCGGTGCAACTGCTCCAGTCAGGAGGTGCAACCGCCAGATCCCGGAATTCCGGGAATTGACAGTTTTGAGCTCCAATTTCAAACTGGGTTTGGGCCTATAAATACCCCACCCATTCAGCACTGAAAGGAGATATACACACACCGAAATCTTGATCTTATTATGTGATTCTTAGAGCTCAAAATTGTTGTAAAGGCCAAAAGTTCTTCTCCCTCTTTTCTTCCAAGTTCTGATCTTTAAAGAGAGGAGAGAAAATTCTGTAAGGGTTGTCTCCTAAGCCCGTCAAAAGGAGTGAAACTGTAAAAGGGTGGTTGGCCTTTGCCTATTGAAGGAAGGCCTCTAGTTGACGTCAGCGACCTCGTCGGTGGAGGAAGCCAAAAGTGGAGTAGGTCAAGATTGACCGAACCACTCTAAATCTTAGTTTGCATTTACTTTAAGTATCTTATCCTTACTGCAAATCTCCTCAAAAGCTTACTGCTTTCTGCGCATATACGATCAGGTTTCAAGCTTTGCACTTTCCGAATCGGCGTTTAGACATAAATCAGTTTTATTGTACGATCATCATATTTTAGTTTGCGTTTACGTTTTGATTTCTATCATAACTGCAAACTGCCTTTATATCCTTGCTTTAACTACATCTCGCTTAGTCAAGTGATTTACGAATCAGCATTTAGACATAAATCAGTTTCTTCGTACGAATATCATATTTCAGTTTGCGCCTACTATCTGATTTGAACCATAACTGCAAACTGCACTTATATCTTTGCTGCATCTCGCTTAATCAAAAGTTAAAGTGATTTACGAATCGGCTTTCCTACCGAAATCACTTTTATCGAACGAACGCGATTTTTATCGTAGAAGGTTTTCCGCTGCACTAATTCACCCCCCCCCGTCTTAGTGCTCTTGATCCTAACAATTGGTATCAGAGCGGGGTTAACTCTCAAACGGACTAAAACCCAAGAGAGATGGCATACACCGGAAACCAAGAGGGTCATTCCATTACACGTCCATCCATGTTCAATGGGACGGACTACACCTATTGGAAGACCCGAATGAGGATCTTTCTTATTTCTATGGATTTTGAACTTTGGAATCTTGTCGAAAATGGATTTTCGAAGTCTTCTCTTCCAATGATCGATTGGAATGAATTGGAGAAGAAGGCTTTCGCTCTTAATGCAAAGGCTATGAATGCCTTATTTTGTGCGCTTGATAAAAATAAGTTCAACCGTGTTTCGGTTTGTGAAACCGCATTTGATATTTGGCACACACTCGAAGTGACTCACGAAGGCACAAGTAGAGTGAAAGAGTCAAAAATCAATCTTTTGTTACATTTTTTTGAATTTTTCCGGATGAAACCGAGTGAGACTATTGGCGACATGTTTACCCATTTCATGGATGTCGTCAATGGTCTAAAAGGACTCGGAAAAAGTTCTTCGGATTTTGAGCTTGTAAATAAGATTCTAAGATCCCTTCCTAAGAGTTGGGATCCTAAAGTCACTACTATTCAAGAGGCGAAAGATCTAAACAACTTCCCTCTTGAAGAACTAATCGGGTCATTAATGACCTACGAGATGACTTGCAAAGCTCATGAAGAGCAAGAAGACATCCTTCCAAAGAACAGGAAGGATATGGCACTTAGAACTTCAGAAGACCACTTGAGAGAAAACTCAAGTGATGAGGACTATGACGATAACTTGGCACTTCTAACAAGGAAATTTAAAAAATTAATTAAAAGAAACAAGTTTAAGAATGACACAAAAAATAAACTTGAACCCAAGAAGGACCAAGTTATTTGCTATGAGTGCAAGAAGCCGGGACACTACAAGAATGATTGTCCCCAAGTCAAAAAGAGAACATCAAAGAAGAAGGCGCTCAAAGCAACATGGGATGACTCGAGCGAGTCCGAAGAAGAGGAGTCTAACACCGAGCAAGTTGCTCATTACGCCTTAATGGCCATCGGAGAGGAGGTAACGAATTTAATAGATGCAGATTTATCATTTGATGAATTATTAAATGCCTTCCATGACTTATTTGATAAATGCAAGATTATTAGTAGAAAATACAAATTGCTAAAAAAGGAGCATGATAGTCTTACTTGTAATTTCGATAAGTTAAAAACTGAATATCATGATAGTTTAGGTTCATGCATAAAATGCCATGATCTAGAAACCCTCCAAAAGGAAAACTTGCTACTTAAGGACACCTTGAAGAAATTCGAGGTTGGTAGCAAGTCCTTGAACATGATCCTTGCAAACAAGGGTCACGTTCCCAAAAGAAGTGGAATCGGATTTGTGAGAAGTCCTCACCAAAATCCAACCACCTTCATAAAAGGCCCCATCTTACATGTTCGACACCAAAGCAAATGCAACTTTTGTTGCAAACTTGGACACAAAACGCATTATTGTCCATTCAAGAAAATTAGTCCTAACAGATTAATTTGGGTTCCTAGAGGAACCATGATAAATTCTATGCAACATGATAAACAATGTAGATCTATTTTTGAGGCACTCAAAAGCAAATGGGTACCTAAAGATCATCCTTTCTTGTAAAGACATAAAACATCTTAAGCTGGGAGCAAGAAATAATATCCTGCTCTTTGGATTCTCGATATTCATGACCCGAGATCTAAAAAGAACTCGCGATGCTCTCTAGCCTAAATAATAGAAGAGGATTAGAAGGTTAAAATTACAAATGTGATATAGATACAATCCTATTTGATCTCTCAGAATTGGAAACCCATGATTCTCACTTCACATATCCTCTAGATTTTCAAACTCATTGATTTCATTCGTTCGTTACTTTCAAATCCAACTATATCATGAACTTACTAAGTTTGTCATGAACTTGCAAGGCTTACCAACCTGAACAATCTGTCACAAACATGTACACGACATTTAGAGCATGCACGTCACAAGATCTATCTTGATCATGCAAAATTTTTTATCTTACAATGAAAATTCTTACGTAATTACGTAAGTAAAGTTGATTGCTCTGAATGAAATTTCTTCTCAAGTCAAAAACATTCAAATCAGATCACATTGCGGTCAGAACAAGTGCTCACCGCCTGTAGGCGGTGGCACCGCCCCAGCTGGAGGTAGCACCTCCGGCTGTCACGTGTTGCAAGCGGTTGCACCGCCCCAGCCAGCGGTGCAACCGCCCATAATTCTGCCTCTTTTAACCCGAGATAGGGTCGGCGGTGGAACCGACCCCAACTCACTCCCTTCCCCTCTTTACTCTTCCAAAGTTTCGCCACCTCCGTTTCACCCCTCATAGCATCCCAAATACTCCTCATTTTGAAGCAAAAGATCAACAATCTCTCCTTCTATTGAAGATCTCACTAAGGTATTCTCTAAGAACCCCTCAAATTCTATTTTTGATTCATTTACTCTTGCTCATTACTATCCTCTTAAATAGCAGTAGTTATGGGGTCTAGAAGATCCTCAAGGGACAAAGGGAAGAGGAGATTAGTGGAAGATTTTGATCTTACCCTTTTCGATTCAAAATATCATGCTGAAATGTTTTCCTCTTTCGAACTTAGGAATGTCAATAAGGGAAAAAATGTAGATTTAAATGAACTAAGAGACTTAGAGACAATCCAATGGTTTGCAAACTTAGATCTTCTCCCTATTTTACAAATTAGTGAACCCATCTATCCAAGACTTGTTAGATTGTTTTACAACAATATACAAGTAGATGAAGAAAAAGAATGTCTACCTATCTCTTAGGACAACACATCTCCATTACAGATAAATTCATTTGCGACATGATAGACATTCCCATAAAAAATAGAGGACTTTACTTTAGAGGATCATGGGATGATGAAACTGTTGGGACAACATATGTTGAAGCCTTATGAACAATTTTCGCCAATCCCAACTTAGCATTTGTTCCTAAAAGTTGTGAACATCTACTGCCACTAAACACTAAGGTATTTCATCATATCCTAACTAGCATCAGTCTCCCCCTTGGTATCATATCCTAACTAGCATCATTCTCCCCCTTGGTTTCTAAAGCTTTTCGTATCTTTAATAAAAGAACTTTAATTATTGAAGAATCCATTCATATTGTCTTTAATGAGATTTCCGAAATAAGGAAAAACAATTTTGATGATGATGTTAATTTTGATTCCTTGAATTTAAATGAAACCCCGTCTCCAACTAGCAACTTGAATGCATCCACTTCCAAAATATCCTTACCCAAGGATTGAAAGTATGTATATGCTCATCCTAAGGAGCTAATCTTAGGAGACACATCAAAGGGGGTTCAAACACGTTCTTCTCTTAAAAATTTTTGTTCCAATGCCGCTTTTCTCTCCCAAATTGAACCCAAATGTGTTGACGAAGCCATGAAAGATGATTCATGGATTATCGCAATGCAAGATGAATTAAATCAATTTGAGAGAAATGAGGTGTGGAAGCTTGTTCCTAGGCCAAATGACCATTTAGTTATTGGTACTAAATGGGTTTTTAGAAACAAGCAAGATGAATATGGTATCGTGGTTAGAAACAAGGCTAGATTAGTGGCCAAAGGTTTCAACCAAGAAGAAGGTATCGATTACGAAGAAACCTTCGCTCCTGTGGCTCGATTAGAAGCCATAAGGATGCTCCTTGCCTACGCTAGTAGTAATAATTTTAAGTTGTTTCAAATGGATGTTAAAAGTGCTTTTCTTAATGGCTTTATTTCCGAAGAAGTCTATGTTGAACAACCTCCTGGATTTGAAAATAATAGCCTCCCTAATCATGTGTTTAGATTAACTAAAGCTCTCTATGGTTTAAAACAAGCTCCGAGGGCTTGGTATGAGAGACTTAGTTCTTTTCTTATCGAAAATAATTTCACAAAAGGCAAGGCTGATACTACATTGTTCATCAAGAATTTTGAAAATGATTTTCTCATTGTTCAGATTTATGTTGATGATATTATCTTTGGTTCTATGAATGAATCTCTTTGTGAATCTTTTGCTAAAACTATGAGTCTTGAATTCAAAATGAGTTTAATGGGAAAATTAACATTCTTCTTAGGCTTACAAATCAAACAACTAAGCAATGACATCTTTATTAGTCAAACTAAATATACTATGAATTTGCTAAAAAAGTTTAATATGAATAACTCAAAAGCTATTAACACTCCTATGAGCACCTCCACTAAGTTAGAAATCGATGAAAGTGGAGAAAGCTTCGATTAAAAAACTTATAGGGGCATGATAGGAAGTTTACTTTACCTCATTGCAACTAGACTAGATATCATGTTCAGTGTAGGACTTTGTGCTAGATTTCAATCAAACCCTAAGATATCTCATCTCAAAGCAGTTAAAAGAATACTTAGATATCTTAATGGTACCACAAATCTAGGATTATGGTACCCAAAATCAAAGAATCTTGAGTTAATTGCTTATGCTGATGCAGACTTTGCTGGCTGTAAACTAGATAGAAAAAGCACATCAAGAACATGTCAATTTTTAGGACATGCCCTTGTTTCCTGGTCATCTAAGAAACAAAACTCAGTTGCACTATCAATAACCGAAGCTGAATATATTGCAGCAAGTGCATGCTGTGCACAAGTTGTATGGATGAAAAGCACCTTAGAAGATTATAAAATTCATCTTAAAAATATTCATATTAAATGTGATAACACAAGTGCAATATGCTTAACGAAGAATCCTATACAACACTCAAGAACAAAACATATTGATATTAGACATCACTTTATATGAGATCATGTTACTAATCATAATGTAATCATAGAGTTCATTGATACTAAACATCAACTAGCTGATATTTTTACAAAACATCTAAGTGAAGAACAATTTGATTTCATAAGAAGAGAATTAGGAATGTTGATGTGTCCGAATACAATAAACTAGTTAAAATTATCTTTCGGACTTTATTGAATGATCAAATCACTTGATTGCCATTACATGCCTAAATAATATGTTGGAAATTATGTGTTGAATACAAAAATTTTCATAACAATAAGCATGTTTTGTCTTCATGATTGTATTTGAAAATCAATAGCATAGTCTTGTCCGAATGCATGAAAGTGTTAATTTCATTTTCGGATTCGCTTAACAATTGGTATCCTAACAATCAGATTTTCTCATACACTTATGAAAAATATTTTTCTGAAATTGATTTGATGAAATGATTCCTGCTTATAAATTCCATCTTGAAATATGGATGATAGTGTTTTTACTTGCAAAGATTTGTTTCACATACATATCTTGATCATTGTAAAAATGAAGCATGATTTAATCTCTCATCGATTTTAACTTCACAAATAGCCTTCCTCCTTCATGCAAAAAGATTATAACAAATAAAAAGGAAGAAGTATTCAAAGCAATCTATGTATCATGCTTTCCTTTATATGCTTGGAAAATAACATGTAAAGGCATGAACAACTATCACACTTATGCTCAAAATTCGCTTATTGTTCTCTTGCTATCACAATTACTATGCTTTTTGTTGATGACAAAGGGGGAGAAATATATGAGTATTAATGCCACACCTGCATCACCAAGAGATATATGAATTGATGCTATGATTGCTATAATTTGCATTATGCCTTGTTTGTATCATGTAATGATATCAAAATCTTACTTCGCAGTTTTACATGTTGATATCTTACAATATGATGAATTGCTACTATTACCATCATTCAAACCTGTTATGTAAAATTTGAAAATGAATGTCAAGCCTTGACATCATCTTCAGAGAGAAACATCATGATGGGAATCATGATGGGAGTATTGATAAGTTTAAATGATTTTAACTTATCAATATGTCTCTTGAATTCAAAGGTTTTGAATTCAAGAATGACTTATCTCAAGTATGGCATATAGATAGGGGGAGTTAAGGTTAACTCCATTATCAATTGATTATCATCATCAAAAAGGGGGAGATTGTTGAATCTTGGATTTTGATGATGAAGTCAATTGTCATTTGTTATCTAATCTATATGTTGAGATAAGTGTGCAGGAATTACTACGATGAAAATAAGATATGTAACAGGAGTTGCGCCGGAGTCAAGACAATGATCACGTTGGGAGTTCGAGAGTTCGACGGAAGTTCGGACAGTCGTCGGAGGTTCTGCGGGAACAAATCCGAGAAGTCCATGAGCTTGCCAAAGAAGCTCGTTGGAACTCGCCAAGTGGATCGTCGCAAGTCTAGGAGTTTGCCGGAAGTCCGCAGGAGCATCACCGAGGGTTCATCGGATGATCGACGGAAGTTCACCGTAAGCTCGCCGGAAGAAGCGATTGACGCACCGGAGCAAGTTACAGTAAATATCTTAGGAAAAATCGTAGTTAGCACAATGATTAAGTTGGAAATGGGAGGTGATCCCATTAACTTAATCTTGGGGCAATTGGGCCCTTGAAAAAACCCAAATTGGGCCGAATGGATCAACCCATTTGGACCCTGATTTCTGCCAGGCGGTTCAATCTCCTCAGTCAGGCAGTAGCACCGCCTGAGCTCAGTCTTCGAGCTCTGGCAGGAGGTGCAACTGCCCCTGACAGAGGTGGCACCGCCTAGGCTCGGTCTCCGAGCTCTGGTTGAGCGGTGCAACCGCCTCAGTCAGGAGGTGGTACCGCCTGAGCTCGGTCTTCGAGCTCTGGCAGGAGGTGCAACCACCCCTGACAGGAGGTGGCACTGCCTAGAGGCTCAGTCTTCGAGCTCTACCAAGCGGTGCAACCGCTCCAGTCAGGAGGTGCAACCGCTAGATCCTGGAATTCCGGGAATTGACAATTTTGAGCTCCAATTTCAAACTGGGTTGGGGCCTATAAATACCCCACCCATTCAGCACTGAAAGGAGATATACACACACCGAAATCTTGATCTTATTCTGTGATTCTTAGAGCTCAAAATTGTTGTAAAGGCCAAAAGTTCTTCTCCCTCTTTTCTTCCAAGTTCTGATCTTTAAAGAGAGGAGAGAAAATTCTGTAAGGGTTGTCTCCTAAGCCCGTCAAAAGGAGTGAAATTGTAAAAGGGTGGTTGGCCTTCGCCTATTAAAGGAAGGCCTCTAGTTGACGTCGGTGACCTCGTCGGTGGAGGAAGCCAAAAGTGGAGTATGTCAAGATTGACCGAACCACTCTAAATCTCGGTTTGCATTTACTTTGAGCATCTTATCCTTACTGTAAATCTCCTCAAAAGCTTACTGCTTTCTGCGCATATACGATCGGGTTTCAAGCTTTGCACTTTCCGAATCGACGTTTAGACGTAAATCAGTTTTATCGTACGATCATCATATTTCAGTTTACGTTTTGATTTCTATCATAACTGCAAACTACCCTTATATCCTTGCTTTAATTGCATCTCGCTTAGTCAAGTGATTTACGAATCAGCATTTAGACGTAAATCAGTTTCTTCGTACAAATATCATATTTCAGTTTGCGCCTACTATCTGATTTGAACCATAACTGCAAACTGCACTTATATCTTTGCTGCATCTCGCTTAATCAAAAGTTAAAGTGATTTACGAATCGGCTTTCCTACCAAAATCACTTTTATTGAACGAACGTGATTTTTATCGTAGAAGGTTTTCCGCTGCACTAATTCACCCCCCCCCTCTTAGTGCTCTTGATCCTAACAGGGCTAAGGCTAGGGAACTTCGTAAGACCGGTGTCAATGAGCTTCTCATCAAGATAGCCGAGAGTGAAGGACTTCGGGTCATGCAAGAGTGCACGACCAAGGAACGAAGCATGTAGTACGCGGTGCTGTACCTTTGCCACTATGTGGAGTAGGCGGCAAGGTTGATGGAGAAGATGGTACAATCCTAGAGGTGACCAAAACTACTCGAGACTTACTCCAAGTTGGGGTGAAAACTTCATATATTCCAGAAGTTCGATGACTTTGAGAAGGTGAATCACAGTAACTAACTCAACGCAAGGAGTGCAAACACTTCAAGTGCTTCAGAAGTGTGGGCAAAGAGCAGGCGAAGGCTAGTAACTAGCTCGATATATGGAGTACAACCCTCGAGGAGGCGGGTGAAGTCAAGTAACTTTTGCCTTCTCAACTCTTAAGAGAATAGGCAAAATTGAGTACCCCAATTCTCTTATCTATCCAGTAAAGGAGCTCTGCACAGGTTTAAAGGCTCTTCAAAGATAATTTAAGATAATAGTTGTCAAATCCTCACCAATGGTGATCAGTGCTACTGAGAGCAGATTACCCGCTTCATTTCCCAACAAAATGCCAATCGAAAGCAGAAGTGATGCAAATCTATTTGGAAGTGACAACTAAGTGAAAGAAGAGTCACTAGGCAAATTTTATGGAGGAAGGACCCAAAACTTCAAAAGTTAGAGAGGCAATGCTCGTTAAAACTCCAACAAGCATAAACCCAGTTCAAGCAGCATGAGTCATTTGAGAGACTAGCGCAAAGTAAGGATGGTCTTTCCCTTCATCTGAAGGATCCGCAGGAACCAACAAGGATCAACACAACTTAGCCAACCCCACACTAGAGTCAGAGTCATTGACGAGTTGAAGCAGCATGGTGGATCAAAAGTTCGACTACTCAACAATAGCAGCGGAGAGCAACTAGGAGCCAAAAGGTGCATTGCAGCTGGAGCCGAAGATTGAAGACTCAACAAAGGCGAGGAGTTGTAGTGTCGGCAAAGGCTTCGACAAGAACGTCGAAGGAATGAGTGGGGGAGAATGACCTAAGAATGATAATTCAGACCTAATTACAATAATTAATATAAACAATTTTAAGACAAAAATCTAAGTTGTCTAGCATGTCATTGGTTCATCCGAACTCCCGGCAAACTTCTAGCGAACTAGTGTGTCATCTGAACCTTCGGCGTATCACCTGATCCATCGGCATGTTGACTCCCGTAATGTTTAATATTGGCGCAACGTTCGATTTTTCTGACTTGATGCTCGATCTTTGACTCCAACCCAACCTTTTATTCTTCTACTTTAATTATTTTGCCTTTTCATGATCGAAGTTAGTCCTGCATCACTTTTCTCAAAACATAGATTAAATGGTAAACTCATCAATTGATTTCATCATCAAAATTCGAGATTCAACAATCTAAAGTGAGAAAATGTCATAATAATAATAAGCAAAAAGACTACGTGTTATGTAATGCATGTCATCACTTACGTTATTGGCTTGTAGGGCACCTATAACTAGCACTGCACTGTAGCCCTAGTGTCCCCATATGAGCAGCTATGAGACTATTCTCCTCCATCATATGGATGGGTATACAGTACACCAGTCTGTCTAGTTATCTCGATGTCCCTCTCGAGTAACCTATGATAGGAATTATTTAAGGTATGTGTTTAAAGGTGAATCGATCTCATTATCGTGATCTCATCATGATCATATTCCCATTGCACAGATCCATGGACATCATAATATATTTATGCATCAAGCAATATAAAATGAGAAAATACCATAATAATAATAAGCAAAAAGATTGTGTCATATCACATGCGTCATTAGTCACGTGATTAGCTTGCATGACACCTATGACTAGTATGAACATCACAATATATTTATGCAACAAGCAATATAAAGTGAGAAATTATCATAATAATAAAAAAATAAAAAAGTGTATGTCATATCACATGTGTCATCACTCACGTGATTGGCTTGTAGGGCATTTTTTACTAACACTAGTTTCAATGGTAGTACCGCCCAGGTCGACGGTAGTACTGTTTATGTAAGCGATGGTACCACTAGAGCCCAGGTTCCCAGGCTTTGTTAGGTGGTAGTACCACTTGGCGTAGGAGGTAGTACGGCCAGTATCCAAAAAACTATGGCCAGTATCCAAAAAACATAGAGATTTAAATTTTTTGTTTCAATTTTGAAGCAATTTGGGGGTCTATAAATACCTTACTCATGCTTGCTTAATGAAGCAAAAAAGGAGCAAGAATTATTTAGGATAAAAGTGTCATAAATGTTAGGACCGTTTTGGCATTTGAATTAGTGCTTTCATAAAATCACGTATATTTGTAAAATCTCATTCGATAAAATCATATCGGAAATACGTTTGAACTTAGAGAAAGTGTGAAGTGGAGTGAGCAACCAAATCAGTAAGCAATATAAAGAAAAAGGTAAAGAAGAGTGGTAAGACCCCAAAGTCTTATCGTCGCTCTGATACCAAATGATAAGACCCTAAAGTCTTATCATCGCTTTGATATCAATTGATAAGACCCTAAAGTCTTATCGTCACTCTGATACCAATTGATAAGACCCTAAAGTCTTATCGTTGCTCTGATACCAAATGATAAAACTCTAAAGTCTTATCGTCGCTCTGATACTAAATGATATGACCCTAAGGTCTTATCGTGGAAGAAAGGGGAGAAAAGGGAATGATAATGATCGCTTCGAGGGGATCGGCCTCCTTGATCACTTCGAGGGGATCTGCCTCCTAGGGTTTGTCCATAGAGTGGAATAACATTTCATTGATTGATTTTTTTTATGTAGATACGCGAATGAGATCGTAGCTATCATAGTGCGGGGTTGACGAACCTTAACTTCACACCGGATCTCTGGAATAAGCCCTTCAATAAATGTATCCAGAAGTTGTCGTTCCGACCAATCTCTAGCTTGATTTGAAAATCTTTCAAACCTACTCCGATATTCCAACACTGTAGAAGTTTGACGAATTTTGGCGAGCTGGCCATCAACATTTTCATATTCGGATGGGCCAAATCGAACAAGAAGCCCTCTTTTGAACTTCTCCCACGAAGGAACTCCGTAAACAGTTTCATATCAATCGTACCACCGGAGTGCATCTCCATCGAGCTGGATTGAGGCTATCTCCAACTTGGATTCTTCTGGAGTTATGTGAAAATGGAAAAAATTTTCTGCCCTAGAGATCCAACTGATCAGATCTCCATCTTTCCATCTCAGAAATTCCATCTTCATGTGTAAGTAGTTTGTGTCACAATCTTGGGACATTTTTCCTGTATTTTCAGATCTGTGCAACATAGAACTTGAGCCCCCATTTTGTTGAAATTTGCTGAGGCTCTCCAGTAGGCTCTTTTTGAAATCATTAAGTGTTTCTTGCAATCGGTTCTCAATTCTGATTTCCAATGCTTCCATTTGTGCTTTCACGGAGTTATCAGTGGCCATTGCGTAAGACTGCAAATCTGTAATC
Source organism: Musa acuminata AAA Group (assembly GCF_036884655.1). NCBI lineage: Eukaryota > Viridiplantae > Streptophyta > Magnoliopsida > Zingiberales > Musaceae > Musa > Musa acuminata. Next base: position 41,395,967 of record NC_088342.1, read on the forward strand.
TCAACTCGTGTTTTTGGTGTCGGTCAAGGGCATCAACTTTGTCGATGCGAAGTTGCCGAGGAGATGGACACCGAGGGTAGTGCTGCGGTCGCTATGTTGGAGGAAGAGTTGCTGCCCTGTTTCTATCGCTGCGTGGGGTGAGAGCGCCGAGGTTGGAAGGCGATTGCGTTGGTATGGCTGCAGCTGCTGCGATGGTTGCGACCCAAGGGAAGACAGTGATGGTGGTGCAGCTGGGGGCAGCGCCACCAGGGCTCACCGCCGCGGTGGCTGCGACGGTGCGGATGGGATGGAACAATGCTTGTCTCTGTCGCATTGCGGAAGGAGGCACTGGTGACGCCGAGGAATCGCATGCGATTGAGGAGACGACGGTGGCTATGACGGTCGTGGTTGCCTTATTTTGATCGCCGCGAAGAGGGATGATCAAGCGACTACAGCTGCGACCCAAGGGCAGGCAGCGATGGTGGCGTGGTTAGGGGCAGCAGAGGCAGCGATGGTGGCACGGTTGCGGGCAGCGTCGCCAACGGTAGAAGGAGGGGGTTGGTCCGCTGGCCGGGAAGCAGCGGCTGCGGTCCTTCTCGCTCGAGCAAGGTGGAGCAGCAAGGAGGGAAGACTACTGGCCGGGGAGCAGCAGCGATGGTGGTCACCGATCGGAAAGCAGAGGCGACGGTGGGGCTCACCGAAAGCAGGGGAAGCAGGGGCCCCTTTCGACCAGATGGGCTTCGGATGGGAGAACATGTGGTTGTGGCGGTTACCGCGCAACGAGGAGGGGAGGTTGCTGGTTGAGGGCTGGGAGGCTGCGTGCAGGTTGAAGGCTAGGTGGCTGCGGCGGCGTTTGACAAGGTCGAGAGGCAGCGGAGGGTCCGTCGGTTGCGGCAGCAGAGGATGCTCTGTTGTTGATGCCGGTGGAGGAGAGGAATCCGCGTCTGCGGCTGCGACCCAAGGGGAGGCAGCTAGGGTTGCGGCTGGGGGGCGGGCGGCGGTGATCGAGCGGTGGCAAGGCGGCTGGGAAAAGTGGTGGTGACGCAGCTGGGAACAAGGGCAATCCGTGAGTTGCCCTGTTTCGGTCGCCGCAAGGAGGGCGACAACCGGCGACTGCGGCTGCGACCCAAGGGGAGGCGGGCGGCTGTGGAGAGGCAGCGGTGGTGGCGCGGCTGGGAGCAGCGTCACCAACGATCGCCGAGGAGGAGAGGTCTAGCGGCTGCGCTGCGACGCAAGGGGAGGCGGGCGGCGGTGGAGAAGGAGGCAGCGGTGGTGGCTTGTTTGGGAGGCGGCGGGCGGCGTTGGCCTCTGGCCAGGAAGCGGGGCGATGGTGGTCGCTGGCCGGATAGCAGCAGCGGCGGGTGGGCTGGCCGAAAGCAGGGGAAGGCTGCGGCTTGGGAAGCAGGGGAGTGGCTGCGGGCGGCTTTTTTTGTTTTGTTTTGTTTTTTTTTTTTTTTTTGAAGATGGCTACAACAATACCGCTAGGAGAATGCCAAGGATCGTCACTCTGATACCAAATGGTAAGACCCTAAAGTCTTAAAAATCTTATCGTCATTTTGATACCAATTGATAAGACCCTAAAGTCTTATCGTGGAAGAAATGAAAGAAATATGGATGATAATGATCGCTTCAAGAGGATCGGCCTCCTTGATCGCTTCGAGGGGATCGACCTCCTTGATCGCTTCGAGGGGATCAGCCCTCCTTGATCACTTCGAGAGGATCGACCTCATAGGATTTGTCCACATAGTGGATAACATTTCATTCATTGATTGATTGATTAACGAAAGGGTTACATCACTATTTATAGAGTTCCACCCATAGTCCAACAGGACTTGAACTCTAATAATAAATAAATATTAAATAAACTTCTACTTGACTCTAACTAAACCAAACCGACTCAATAAACAACTGAACTAAACAAACTCGATAAACATTATTCAAAAGCTTAGAAAAAGGGTCCTAACAAAGAGAAGACACACCAATTTTATAGTGGTTCGGTCATCGTGACCTATGTACACTCCTGATTCCTCTTCACTCGAGGCCATCAGCTTTCACTACTGATCTTCTTTCAATGGGCAAAGATCAATTACCCTTACAACTCTTTCTCCTTTCGACAAGCTCAGGAGAGAACATTTACACCCCTTTTCTATAAGGTATCCTTCACACACCTCTCTTAGAACAACCTCTAAACTCAAGGAGGAGGGACTCAACTTTCTCATAGAGTTTTCATATTCTAGACCCCAAGTTTGCATTCTCTTTTCTTATTAAGTCAAGCAGGAAAGATTGAGGAATTTATATGCTCCAAATGGATTCAAATTTGAAGCTAAAACGGTCTCATCTCGGGTTTTCGGGATACTGGCGGTACCATCTCTAGTACTAAATAGTATCACTGCCTACCTGACTCACAATTGGCGGTACCACCACATGTCAGTTTGACATTGAGCAGCACCACCACTCAGTCTGTCATTGCCACTAGGAGGTACCATTGCTCAGTCTGGCGGTACCATCGCCTGACACAGTTTGGAAGACTGTGTCTGGGCAGTACCATCGCCCAAACAACTTGGGAGGCCGAGCCTCAGGTGGTGCCACATCCTACCCTAGCGGTGCCACCCCTTGGGCTAGCTAAGGGTCATTGAATGAGCCTTCTACTTGGCCCAAAGCAGCCCCAACTTAGGCCCAATAGGCCCCTAATAAAATTGACATGGTTACACTCCAAACCAACTCAATTAGACTCTAAACTTTAACCAAGAATTAATTACAATCATAAAGCTTATGTTGTCTAGCATGTCATTGGTGTTAGAACTGTGATGACACTAAGATAAGGGGGTGAATTAGTGCTTTCATAAAATCATATCGGTTTGAAAATTCTCGTTCGTTGAAAATCGATATCAGAAAAGAGTTTAACTTGGAACATTGCAAGAATAGTAATGAGCATGTAAAGTAGTTGCAAAATAAGTAAACAAGCAGAGAATGGGAGGCACACCAATTTTACAATGGTTTGGTCATTGTGACCTATATCCACTCTCGATCCCTCTTCACTCGAGGCCACCGACTTCTACTACTGATCTTCTTTCCAATGGGCGAAGATCAATTACCTTTATAACTCTTTCTCCTTTTAACAGGTTTAGGATAGAACATTTACACCTCTCTTTTTTACACTTAGACCTCACTGCGCCCTTTAGAAGAACTTCTAAAAACTAGGATGAGGTGACTCTATACTAAGAGAGATTTATAACTTTTTTCACAAGGATTATTTTCCTCTTTTTTGCTCAAATTCATGCTTCTCTAAGCAGGAATAGCTGGGGTATTTATAGACCCCAAATGACTTCAAAAATGAAGCAAAAAAGGTCTCATCTCGGGTTTCCAAGTCCTAACGGTACACCACTCAATCTGGTGGTACCATCACCGGACATAATTTGGGAGCCTATGTCTGAGCAGTACCACTACCCAATCTGGTGATACTACCTTCTAACATTATCTAGGAGACTATGTTTGGGTGATACCACCGCAGGACCCTACTATAGGACACTGAATGAGCCAAACAGTAGGCCCAATTGGCCCCTAATTGAGTTAGATTATTTCACCTTAATACTAACTTAATTAAATCTAAACTAACTCGATCTAGACACAACTAATTATAAGCATGAATCATATGTTATCTGGCATATCATTGGTTCTTCCGATGCTTCATCCGATCCTTCATTAGAGTTTAAACTAAACTCCCCCTATCAATAAGTCATAATTGAGATAAATCTTAAATTTAAATTGAATTCAAGTCAAAGCAATTTTAATCATGATTCACATCATATGCAATACATCATATATATCATCATAATAAAATCATGAGTGTTGCATACATAATCATAATTTCAAAACTTCAAAGTGCATCATATCATATATGATTCAAATCATCATTATACCTTATCCTCCTTTGTCATCAACAAAAAGGAGAAAAGTGCAAGCTCTCACTTACCTTTCTATACACACAAGGCTTATCTTCGTTCTTAATGAAGTCATAAGATCTGATTGCTTCATCAAATCTTATGTTCCAACTTTGGGAGGCTTACTTTAGTTCATAGATGGACCTAAGAAATATGTACACCTGGCTTTCATTAGATACGAATCTCTTAGGTTGTATCATATACACCTCCTCCTCGAGGTTACCGTTGAGGAACGTAGATTTTACATCCATCTGTCAGATCTCATAATCATAGTGTGTTGTAATAACCAACATAATTCGGATGGATTTTAGCATGGCTACAAGTGAGAAGGTTTTGTCATAGTCAATACCTTGCCTTTGACGATACCCCTTAGCCATTAGCCTCGCTTTATAGGTCTCTACCTTTCCATCTACTTTAATCTTCTTCTTGAAGATCCACTTGCAACCAATGGGTACGATACCCTCGGTTGCATCAACTAGGTTCCAAACCTTATTGAAGTACATGAAATTCATCTTAGAATTCATAGCTTCTTACCACTTCCCGAAGTCTATACTCATAATAGACTTCTCGTAGGTCTGAGGATTAATATTCTCAACATCCTCTCTTCTGATATGTCCCACATATCTTTCAAGAGGATGGGGTACTCTACCAGACCTACGTAAAGTTGGAACTTGTGTGTTAGGTACCTAAATAGACTCAGGCTGTGGAATGGTGCTTGAGCTAGGTTCTCCAACCTCGCTCAACTATATCATGCTCCCACTATCTCTACCAAAAATGTGATCCTTATCAAGGAACACTATTCTCTTGGCTACAAAGACCATTCAGTCCTCGGGGTGATGGAAATAATACCCACAAATTTTCTTAGGATATTCTACGAACTTGCACAGCTCCGTCTTGGATTCTAACTTGTCAGCATTGTATCTCTTAACATGGGTAGGGAGCCCCAAATCTTAACAACCTTAAGATCATGCTTCTTTCCTTTCCATATCTTATATGGTATAGATACTATCGACTTAGTTGGAACTTTGTTCAAAAGGTAAGCTATGGACTCTAGGGCGTATCTCCAGAATGAGAGGGGTAGGTCGGTGAAACTCATCATGGACCGCACCATGTCTAACAGTGTATGATTCATCCTTTCAGATACACCATTGAGCTAAGGTGTATAAGAAGGTGTCCATTATGATAGAATCCCATGATCCTTGAGGAATTGGGTAAACTCTGTACTCAAGTATTCACCTCCTCGATTTAATTGAAGAGTCTTGATACTCTTTTCAATTTGGTTCTCTACTTCATTCTTATAGTCCTTGAATTTTTCAAAGGCTTCGGACTTATACTTCATCAAGTGCACGTGTTTGTAACTAAATAAATCATTAGCAAAAGTAATGAAGTAGGAGTAACCACTTATGACCTGAATTGACATAGGACCATATATATTGCTATGTATGAGTTTGAGTAAGTTAGTGGCTCTCTCTCCAATTCTACTAAATTGAGAGTTGGTTAGTTCTCCACGAAGATAAAGTTTGCAAGTTGCATATGACTAATAATCGAATATCCATTCTTAAATAACTTTTGAATCCTTCTCTCATAGATATAACCTAGCCAACAATGCCATAAGTATCCATTGTTCATTTCATCTCGTTTTCTCTTGGACATACTTACATTCATGATATGTGGAGTAGTGTTCAGTATAAATAAACTATTATACAATGTTCCTATCGTGATGATCTTATCATCCAATATTACTAAACAACCATTGTTCTAAAAAACTAATTTATATCTACTAACTATCAAATATGAAATTAAAATAATATTTTTGATAATAGAATGAACAAAATAACATACATCCAATATAATAGTAGCTCACCAAGAAGATGTAGGGTGCCCTCGCCAACAACCACTATAGTAACTTTTGGTCTATTACCCATCTTGAGATCCATCTCACCTCTCACCAATTTTCTAGGTCTTGATAGAACCTGCAATGAATTATAGATGTGATAAATACTGTCGGTATCTAATACCTATATATTATCATAAGAATCTGACAAATGAAGACTAATCATGAATTTATCTAAAGCTTCTCTAAGCTTTTGTTTCGCCTTCTTTGCAATGTACTTTTTGTCATTCCTCTTCCAGTGCTTATATTTACCATAATGGAAGTACTGGCATTTGTCCTTTACCGGGTCCTTCTTGGCAACCTTTACTTAACCCGGTTTGCCCTTACCCTTGCCCTTCTTAAGTGAGCCTTCCTTTTCTTTCTGGTCTCACCAGCATAGAGAACTGACTTCTCTTTCTTGATAGTGCTCTCAACCTCCCTCGACATATTGAGGAGCTCAAGGAGAGTCACTTCAAGCTTATTCATATTAAAATTTATGATGAACTTAGAAAAGGAATCTGATAGAGACTAAAGCACAAGATCCACACACAGGTTATCCTCTGCTAGTCATAGGTGTCCAGCAAGCCAATCACATGAGTGATGGCACGTGCGACTTGAAACGAAATCTTTTTACTTATTATATTTTGGCATTTATCATTTTATATTGACTATTGCATATATGTATGTATATATTGTGATGTCCTTGGATCTGTGTAATGGGAATCGGATCGTTATGAGATCACGATAATGAGACCGATTCACTTTTAAACATAGATCCCAAATAATTTCGGTCATTGGTTACTCAAGAGGGACATCTAGATAATCGGACATACTGGTGTGTTGTATACCTGTCCATATGATTGATGCAACTAGTCTCATAGTTGCTCGTGTGGGGACACTAGGGATACAATACAGGTACTCATTGGAGAATGAGTTCACTGATTGATATGCTTATGGAATGCTGGATGATTGATGATGTCTTATTATCAGATAGCGATTCCATAGTCTTAGTGATATATCTGGTCCTTAGACTTGAGAGACCAAGGATGTCCTATATGAGTGCTCTACTCTTTGATATCAAACTTATAAGTTTGGATGTTCTAGATCTAGTATAGCTTATCATTGGGAGTGGCAGTCGACCTTACGAGGACTATTGAGTGTCGATAGAGGATCATCCACTCTCGACGTCATGAGAGAAATATCTCATGTATTCTTGCTCAAACAAATCCCTGGCCAAGGTCATTCTGATTGAGAGAGAATCTGATTAGAGCGAGACTCGAGTAGAAACCGTATGGGTCTGACAGCACCATACCCGATATACGGTCTTTGGGATGTTAGATAGATAAAGGATTATAGGTACACGGTAATTAAGGACAAATTGGTCCAATGGTTTGGATTCCCCTGTATCGTTTGGGGACTACGACGTAGTGGCCTAGTACGTCTGTAGTCGATGTGTCGAGTGAATTATTATAGAAATAATAATTCACTAAGCCAGACGGAGTTCTGCCAGGTATGACTCACAGCCAACTCGATATTGGGCCTAGAGGGTCACACACATATGGTACGCGTTGCGATGAGTAGAGGTTCGGATATGAGATATCCGCCGGAGCCCTAACTTATTGGATATCCAATAAGCCCTTGAATTATTGGATCCTATGGATGAGATCCATAAGAGCCCATAAGAGATTATTAGATAGAGATCTACTAATCTAAGAGGCTTGGGTAATTGGATGCAGATCCAATACCTAATAGGGGAGGATCCATTAGGGTTTGACAAGGGACCTCTATGAATAGGAGGGATTCAGTGGTTCACGTAGGCTAGAGCCTTTGCTTGCCTCTCCTATTCTCCTCCCCCTCTCCACCTCAGAGCAGGCATAGAGTTTTGAGGAGCATCATCGTAACCCTGCTGTGTATATTACCACTAGAGAGGAGGACGCTTGACCTCCTTCGCCCTCTCCTAGAGATCTACAAGGAAATAGGGATATACAATCTCCCTAGGTAACACAATCTATTCTATATGTAGTTTGTTTCGTGGATTTTTTGCACACCAATATTCGGACGACGACGATGAACATCTCTTTGGGAATAAGAGATTTTATTTTCTTGTTCTTTCGCTGCACATGTGATATCGCCCCCAAGATTTTCCAACATCCTGTAAGATCGTTCCTAAACTCATGAGTTTCACTATCCACTCAATAATAATAATCACAATACACATATAGTCCATGATCATCCTATCACATATCATATGTTTACATTATCATGTAGGACTACTAGATAATAATAATAATAATAATAATAATAATAATAATAATAATAATAATAATAATAATTAAACCATTCAATTAATTATTTTACATCTATTTCTGGTACCCTACCCTAGGGTGCCCCATGCGGCCAAGAAACCCTAGTCGTAGGACTGCCTTAGGCAGCCAAGGATCCTTGGCCCCTAAGGATGCCTCTATAGCCAAGAAACCATGGTTGTAGGGTGAGCATGGGTGGCTAGGAAACCCTGGTTGCCAGGTTGCCCCATGCGACCAGGAAACCCTAACCACCATGGGTGCCCCTTGCAGTAAGGAAACCTGGCTGTAGGGGCTGCCTTCCCCCACGCCGAGAGCACCCTTGCTACTCTTGGCCTTGCTGCATTTGGCCAGGCTGAGAGCAGCAAGATGTGCTCTCGACCAAGGATGCAAGTAGCCTTCAGCCAAACTACAAGACAACAACAATTTTTGCCTATTTTCCTCTATTCTGCGACAATAATTTTGGTGACAAAATATTTGAGCCTGGGTTCCCTTAAGAGCCCCTTCTCCTTGATTTAAAGAAAATTTTTTGTCCTGGATGAATTAAGAGATGGTGGTGGTGGCCTTGGGAGTGGAGGCTCCAACCTATTGAATTTCTTCTTAGACAGTCCTAGGGAAGAACCTCGAGGCTATTCCACATGGGGCCATTTTATTCATCTCCTCATACCTCGCTGCCACTAGTGTTTCAACAACCATAAACTGATGAGCCCTCTAGAACATCTTAGAGACGATTGTTAGGGGCCTTTCAACTAATGACCAAAAGAATCTCATGGGTCATAGCCCTATCATGAATGCTTATATAATCAGTAAGGGATGAGCATCTGTTACCCTTTGAATTTTTGTGGCAAAGTGAGTGACAAAGAGAGAGAGAGAGAGAGAGAGAGAGAGAGAGAGAGACTCCTCCTACCTTAGCCCGAGGAGTGTCACTGTAGTTAGCTTGGTTCACCCTCCTGTCGTGCTATTCTCGTGATCCTCCTTAGTCTTATATACTTCTTTCTGGACCTCGTCTAGGCATCGATTTATCCTCCATAGTTGAGCTCGCAATGAGCCCTTCACTAAGTCAAACGATTGTGTACTTGCCTTGAGAGAGGTAGGAATGGTATTTCGGGTGTTACGCTCTGATGTTGGTCCTAGGTTTCCTAGTCATTCCTTGGTTAGAGGGTCAGGGTCACGAGCCATAGGTGACAAGCCAACTGAAGAAATGTAATGCCTTAGGAGAGCAAGGGTTGGCTAAGATACGGGTGATGACGGAGGGGGAGTGGCTGCTTCTTGAATGAGCTGTGGTATATGGGGTGCGATGGTCCGTATAATCCCTGTCAATGCTTGCACTTGGTGGGTGAGGCTAATGGATGTCTATAGGGGACCACAATCTATCTTGTGCTGATTCCAAGAGGTAAGAGCCCGAGGTTGTCGAATGGATGCCAATAGCGCACGAAGGTTTGGGCAGAGGCATTCCCGTATATTTGCGAAGGAGCAAATGATTGGCCTCCAAGGCGGAAGGTAAAATGGGCAGCGAGCACCTCCTCGGAAGGGCGCTCATTTAGGTTATTTGTTGGTGGACATTCTTATTACATTGGGGCCCTCCTTCAGTTCTAAAAATATTGTGATTCTTTACGCCATGGCTCAGGAATGGGCACAACTTGGTTCGGTCTCGATTGTGTAAGGAAGGCTTCACGGAGAAGGGATAAAGAATCATGGTCACCATCTCCTAGGGTGTTCTCTGATAGATTCGCGAGGGGCTTCTAGTCCTAAGTCCTTGCACAATAGGTCAACACCGGAGAGGGGAGACCCGGCTTGACCCCTCTGAAGTTTAAGTTAGTTTTTATGAATAGTGAATCCTGTCCCCAAGCACCTACCTAAGGATGATTTTTATACCTTTCATAGGGAGTCAACTCCCCTTGTGCTTGCTAACATCTGTTGACATTTCTAGTGGGCGATTTGTCTGTTCTAAGGCCATCCTTTTGACCCCATGCCTTGCAAGGTTGTATCTTTACTAGCAAGAGTCGCTTGATTCTGAACGACGTGGATTTGTAGTGTGCCGCTTTAGAGCCAAGCGACGTTGCTTTTGAGCTAGGCTACATCGCTTCAAGACATAGTCGTTTCTAAATTGATCCATGTCATTTCACACTACTTTGAAATATATGCGCTACTTTGATTAGAGTGGCATCACGTGTAATCTAAGGTGGCTGCTAGTGGGGCAGTACCAAAATATCCTATATCAACCAAATATTTCTTCTACTAGTGAGGTTCAAATCGTGCCTCAAGCTATACTTGATCGATGTATCGTGATGCATCATAGATATCCTATCATAGGGATGCTTGTTTAGTGGGCTAACTTACAAATTGAAGATACCACTTGAGAGTCTTACAAAGCATTAGAGGAGAAGTTTCCAGAATTTGTTGTTGCTTAGTCTTGAGGATAAGACTATTTTGAAGAGACGAGCAATGTTAGGATTCGTTAATTTTAGTAGTCCTTAATTTTAAGGATTTGATATTAATCTTTATTTTTCCTATATAGTTTTTCTGATTTATGCTAGGAGTTTATTATGATTCATGTAACAAATTAGGAATTGCTATTTTTATTTTTAAGGACTCCTAGTCCTAGTTGACTAAGGATTAAATAACTCTATAAATATATAATATATTTATCTATTCTTCTGAAGTAATCAAATACAACTCAAAGTCTTTGGCTAACTTAGTGGCTGATCCCCTCGAAAAGATCAAATCTTTATCTTTTTTTGTTAGATAAAACCATAGGGTTTTATTGGTTATTTTATTTCTAAAATAATAAAAATATCTTATTATTTTTCTGTATGTGTTAATTTTTATTAGACTTTGAATATTCACTTATAATAATAAGAATTTCTAAAATAAACACATGAAATCTTATTATTTCTGTGTATGAGTTAATTTTTATTAGACTTTGAATCTTCATTTATAATATTTTTAAATACAACTTATAATCTACTTACTCTATTTATCTCATTGGACGTATTTTAGAAATTTTAACAAATAAAAAGTATTATTTGGAAAATATTAAAAGATGATATATGCAAGAAAACACAAAAAAATAGTATTTTCAGATAATTTCTTTTTTATCATTAGATTTTTCCTATTTTAAGATATATAATACTGAGTGGAATGTTTGACAGGCAGATGGAATCTGCATTGTGACCGTCGCATTTCCTCACTTGACGAAGTGTCATATCGTACTGATGGAACTATGACAACATTACGAGCGTCATCAGAGTGCATTGACGGTAAGGTGGTAGTAGCTACATAGTGCATGAAGTGCAGAAATTTGGAGTCGTAAGGTACTAAAAGGCCACGTAAACATATATAATTGGAAATCGCATTATACAAGTCAAACAAAGAGAAAGTGGGAAAGAAAAGCAAATGCAATTATAACATCATCCATCCACATCGGATTTGTCACCTGATTAGGATTTGAACCTACAAGTGCAATATGATTCCATATGCGCACCAACATCAATACTGGTTCTAAAATAGCAAGATCCGAAAATAAGGATTAAGATACAATTAAAAAATAATAATTAGAGTCATAGACTCTCTTTTTTCTTCTTCTTCTTCTTCTGAATCGCAAGTGAGAATCCATAGTGCAAATTTGGAGTCAAATTGGATCGTATTCAGGATTATTGTGTGATAAAAAATTAAAAAAAAATCTGATGCAAAATGAGCATGAATAATTGAGACAAACTTGAATAATGGTGCTACTTCGGGTGGAATCAATGAACAGTTTATTTAGCTATATGTCAATGTCACATTCTCAATGTTATTTTCCTCATGTTATTATCACAATACATATCAAATTATTGCATTACAGATGGTTGGTTTGCTTTTTGGATGGGTACATTCATTGCAATCAGTACGAAGTTGGCCTAATTTTAACCTAAAATTAGGTAGGGACATCCATAACCTATTAATGGGATACAGGGACAGCTCATTAAAATCCTTTATTATACACAATATGTTTCTCAACTTATATATATATATATATATATATATATATATATATATATATATATATATATATGGATGTCTGGGTTTCATAACTCACGATATAAATCCATCATTTAGATAGGACACCATAACCTATTAATGGGATACAGGGACAGCTCATTAAAATCCTTTATTATACACAATATGTTTCTCAACTTATATATATATATATATATATATATATATATATATATATATATATATATATATATATATATGGATGTCTGGGTTTCATAACTCACGATATAAATCCATCATTTAGATAGGACACCATAAAGCTAATGAATCACTAATACCAAAGGCTTATTTATGTACTTTGATTGTTATCTTCCAACTAAACATATTGTGCAAACGACTTTATTCACATTAGATTTTTTTTTAAAAGACCAATTTTAATAATATCTATTTTGATGAATACTTTTACCCATTTTATGTCATCCCTTTAAAACAATCAATAAATAATTGATTTCAAAAATACATTATAGCTACACACGAATCAATGGATCGACTAAGTCTCATCATAATATTTAAACTTTTTCCTACTATACTAGCATAAGATACCAAGATTCTGCCACTTGTTTTAGAGTTATTATATCTTAATAATTCTGCAAGTAATAGTATTGTATATTCTTCGTTAATTTTCTTTAGGTAATTCAATATTTCTTGGAACATGTTTAAATACTCTATTGAGTTTATTATTTCTTGCTCCGTTATTGATATGTAAAGCTTCATCTTTGGTTATGTTAGAATCAGATTTTAAGATTATGTTTGATCTCTTAGGGGATCAGCCTCCTTAGAACTCTATAGGGGTTTCTTCCTCCAAGTTGTTGTTTTTCTCTTCAGCATGAGAAGGATACATCCATAGAAGGCTGAAGTATGCAGCGAGTTCAGCATGTTGCTAGGCCTTGAGGGGTGCAGCGGGGGCTGTATTAATGTGGAGTCACAATCTAGTAAGTACGTTTGCGGGAGGTAGAACAATGCACGGTTTATTCAGCAAGACGGAGTAGTTAAAGAGGATGGTGGTCTCCGAAACTTTCAAAGAGAAGGAAGCGAAAAGAGAAGTTGCTCCAATGAGATAGATATCTATGAGGGATAAATCATGGCTCTCCAAAGGGAGAACCATGTGCAACGGACCGCACATGTTGAGGAGGAGTACCTCAAAAACAACTTCAGAAAGCTCAACAAACCGAGCGAGTGACAAGGAGTCATTGCATGATCTTGCTTGAGAGAATACATTGGTGGATGTGTTGCGAGATCAAGTGGGAGAGCGAAGACACAGAGCATAACTTGAGTATAACTTGGTAAAGTACCCAAGCTACATGAAGTGAGCCGGCATAGAATATGAAATATGGAGCTAAGGCACAGAGCATTCCTTGAACAGAGGTCAAGGACATGAACCCTTGCAGAGGCAAGAGTGAGATCATATCGTTCTATGGGTCCCTCATTCTGATAGAGCGGGCTCATCTTACATGATGCCAAAGATGAAGGGAGCTTTGAGGCATATGCACCTTACCTCAAAAAAGTATTTGACGGAGGAACTAAGGTAACTCAAATTGCGGAGGTGAAGTTATTCAAAAGGCCTTGGCATGAGGTAAGAGGACACGAAGGTGGGTACTCTTGAAGAATATACCACAGTGCTGCTATTCAAGTTGCCATAAAGGAAGCGGTGCATAGCGAAAATTGTGCTAGTAAGGGCAAAGGCCTAGGATCCAAACAATGGTGCACTAATTTCAGTAAAGTCGGTAGACTTCAAGAGCTACTAGGTGACGGACTGTCCTAGAGCGATACTTCGTCTAGGTGTGACTCGAGAGCGGGTGGATGAAGATCGATTGCCAAATGAGTGAATACAATCGAAGGTGGAAGAGGCCCTATGATGTGGTGGCAAAAGCCACACATAGAGGGATCACAATCTGAGTTCATCCCATAAGGATCAAAATGAAATGGAGATGCCACCAGGAGGCGACATGGTGCAGCGGATCATGGTGGAATAGTTCGTGGCAATGCAATACACACGAATCAGTCCCATAAGGGACTATATCATACGGAGGTATGATCGGGAGCTATTAGGAGCTCCACTTTGGTAAACAATATAACAGCAAGAAGGGCTATGAATTCAAGGAGTGAAAGTCATGGTAACGCAGAGGTGGGTCTTTCGTGCATGCATCGAATTTTGCATCGGATGAAAGCTTTGGTCATCAGCATATGGGGGTTGTGTACCACCGAGGAAAAAGTTCGAATGCAAGTACTAGTGAGTCACATGGGATGGACTTAATCATGAAGAGATATGATTAAAGCAGTTGGAGAATTGGACTATTCCAGAGCCTATATTCACTTAAGAGAGCCCGGCAAGTCAAAGGACAAGGCCAAGTAAGCGAATATTACTACCAAGGAAGCTAATGAGAACAGAATCGGTGCAAACCCTATAACATGATGGTAGAGGCCATGCATGGGAGTTACAGTCTGTCTTTCCATTGACCAAGGGGAACTGCTTGGAGAACACAAAGTGTTGAAGTAAGGGGTCGAAAGGGGTGAGGAAGCAACAACGAGTCCAAAGAGACTTAGCTACCTAAAATAAAGCATCGATTAGAATAGAGGTAGACTCGAAGGAGTGCCATAAAGGCAGATCTACCGATCATGAAAAAAAGGGATCCAGATGCGAGGTGACAGACAGTAGGGTCATGGGCATGACAACGCCATGGTATCGCAAAGGTGAGACTTCCGTGAAGTCATTGATCCCTTGCTCTCATGGAGGGAGAGCACTTGGTCGTGAAAGGGGTCGAGGAGGTGAAGCATGCAAAGGCAAACTCCAAGTATTAGGACAAGGTTGAAGGGTAGAAGCCAAGGAACTTCGTAAGATCGGTGACAATGAGCTTCTCATCAAGATAGCCGAAAGTGAAGGATTTCGGGTCATGCAAGAGTGCACGACCAAGGAAGGAAGCAGGCAATACGCGGTGTTGTATCTTTGCTACTCGGTGGAGTAGGCTATAGAGTTGATGGAGAAGACGGTTCAATCCTAGAGACGACCAAACCTATTAGAGACTTACTCTAAGTTGGGGTGAAAACTTCCTGCATTCCAGAAGTTTGATGGCATTGAGAAGGTGAATCACAGTAGCTAACTCAACGCAAGGAGTGCAAACACTTCAAGTGCTTTTGAAGTGTGATCAAAGAGTAGGCAAAGGCTAGTAACCAGCTCGATGCATAGAGTACAACCCTTGAGGAGGCGAGCAAAGTCAAGTAACCTTTGTCTTCTCAACTCTTAAAAGAATTGGCGAAACTGAGTACCTTATTTCTCTTATTTATCTAGTATAGGAGCTCTACATAAGTTTAAAGACCCTTCGAAGATAATAGAAGATAATAGTTGTCAAATCCTCACCAATGGTGATCAGTGCTATTGAGAGTAGATTATTTGCTTCATTTCCCAACAGAATACCAATTGAAACCAGAAGTGATGTGAATCTACTTGAAAGTGACAACTAAGTGAAAGAAGAGTCAATGGGCAAATTTTATGGAGGAAGGACCCAAAACTTCAAAGAGTTTATGCGGCGACGCTTATTAAAGCTTCAACAAGCATCCACCTAGTTCAAGCAGCATGAGGCATTTGAGAGACTAGTGCAAATTAAGGATGGTCTTTCTTTCATCTGAAGGATCTGTAGGAATCAACAGGGATCAACAAAACTCAGCCAACCCCACACTAGAGTCAGAGTCATTGGCGAGTTAAAGCAGTATGACATGCTCGATCTATAGTGGACCATTTGGATCCTTTATTATGCAACTATTCAGAGTTTATAAAGCTTGTTTGTAATTTACATTGGCTATGAAGTATTTTATGAAATAATTGCTTGTGGATACCGAGTGAGGTACTTTCTCTAACTCATTTTCTCTTTTGTAGGTCCTAAGGGACCATAGGAGGTTTCAGGGAGACTGACCTTTGCGGATAGACATGCAAGGGTGTCGCACGACTTAGGCAAAACCAACTAAGTCCGTGATAGTTTGGTAGTAGCGAAAGTAATATTCGGCATATGAAATCCACCCCGTTGGGTCTCCTTCTTCCCATCGTGGGAAATCCACCCTCATGCATGGCTAAAGCATGTCCGAGGGTTGTCCCTACTTCTATGGAGGTCTCTCTAAACTCTCTTCTCGCTGAGATTTGATTGGACTCGGTAGTTGTCCAATTCTAAATTCTATAAACAAAGTGCACAATTTATCCTCCAAGCACGATTCAAGCCACGATTCAATCCGAGATTCTCAAGCTTCAAACTTGGCATCAATTGGATTTTAAAAAGCCATAGCATACGCCTATAAATCAAAGATATCCATGTCTTTTTTCCATTGATGGGTTAATGGTATGGGGTGGTGGAAGGTTAAAAAAAATTGAGGATCACATAAAGGTATTGCAGCAGATTTTTACGTCTAAAGTATAGCAGTTTGGATGTAAAAGGTCAATAGTTTATATTGAGAATTTTTTCACGAAACTAAAGGGAAATCCGCTGTTAGGAAGTGTCAAAGTTGTCATAAAAATTTCATAAAGATTTGGATAGAAAAGAAGCAGTAGCAAGATCAAACAAACTGTGCTATGTGGTTGGAATTTTACAGTGCAAATTTTCAAGTATAACAGTTTGGACGTAAAAGATTAGTGGTTTATATTAAGAATTTTTTGATGAAACTAAAGAAAAATCCACTGTTATGAAGTGTCAAAGTTGTCATAAAAGTTTCATAGAGATTTGGATAGAAAAAACGTAGTAGCAAGATCAAACAGACTATGCTATGCGGATGAAATTCTATAGTGCATCTTTCATCGTAGAGATGAAAACTTTATAATGAAAAGTTTATGCAGCAATATAAGAATAATTTTTTAAAATTTTTGAATAACGATAACTAAATTACAGTAGCAGTAAGGTAGAAAATCAGAACTTATTGTAATTCACAGGAAGATCAAAGGATGACCCGGGGTGATGGAGATGATGGCGGAATTCGATGACGATCTTTTAAGCAATTGTGGGAATTGCTTTGGGCCGCTATGGAGGGCTAATGGATGGCTGGATTTTTGAATAAGGATAACTAAATTACTGCAGTAGTAAGGTAGGAAACTAGAACCTATTGCAATTCATGGGGAGATCAAAGGATGATCTGCGATGGTGGAGATGATGGCAGAATTCAGCGATGATCTTTTAAGCAATTCTGGGAATTGCTTTGGGCGACTGTGGAGGGTTGATGGATGGCTGTGAAAGGGCAACGACACACCAAGAACGTTGCTCTAATACCAAGTATTAGAACCCTTACGGATTCTAAGCTTAGGATTGATTTCTTTAGGGAATCGACCTCCTTGGTGCTCTATAGGGGTTTCTTCCTCCAAGTTGTTGCTCAAAGACTACAAAAAAGATTCATCTATTGCTTAAGAAAAGAGGATGAATACATGAGTATTTATAGGGCTTCTAAACCCCAACTCCTAATTGGACTCAAATTCAAGACTCCTACTTCTAACTAACTCTTAATATGACCCCTACTCAAGACTCTTATTCCTTTACAACTCATAATATTTATCTAAGAAACGACCTCCTAACCCTAACCGACCTCTTTACCTCTTTAATAGGAGTCAACTAAGTAGATTTTATATGAATACCTCTTTCAATTAGGACTCTTCTAGAGTACTAAAAGGTTATAATTTGTTACTCAAACTTTTAACTAAATAATTATTTTCTAATTTATCTCAAATAATCATGATAAAGTGATCATCAATAACATCATTAATCATATTGTCATGACATAAAAGATAGAATACTTATACAATTTATCCCAAATAGTCACGATGACATAAAGATGAAGTTGCTTATCCCTTCTGCATTTTTCGGAAGCTTTGATCTTTTATTCTCTTTTATTATAAAGCAAATTTATTTATTCCATCGAACTCCTTCACGATAAAGCTTACAGAGATAACCAATAGTGTTCGTGTTGAAGGAAGATGTTGAAGTTCAATCATGACTCAACTTGTGAGGAAAGAGCAGTTAGTTACACTAACCGTACGTTCTAATGACTACATAATTTATAGGAAATAAAAGAATTAATGGATATCAATTGGTGTCTCTGGTGCCTTCATTATTCTTGAGACTCTCTCTTTGGTCTTCTTTTAGCCTCATGATACTTCGATGGTTACTGCACTCTACTATCTTAATTATGTTCCGAATAAATAAAAACGTATTGCATCAAAGATATTCTCTATAAAAAAAAAAAGCTCAGCGCCAGAAAACAAAGAGGTTTCTGCTTTAGTTTTATCAGCTCATGGTGAAATCAGAACCGATGAAGAAACATGTTCTCTATACACCCATGCTATCATGATAGTAGCAAAATCAGTGAGCCTAATTTTGTAATTTGAAATGTGCAAATACCAAAAGAAATATTATGCATGATCCGCTACCTGTAATATATCATGAAGTGGAAACACATTGCAAGATGATTAATGTATGATCTTGATTCATAACAAAAGAACACCATGTTGCCACGTTGAAGTCAAAAAGCATACCAAGTAGAAGGCATGATGATAAATAATCATATACGATTTTGTCATTCGATTGCTATTGAAATGGGAGTAGGAAAATGGTAAAACAAAAAATGAAAAAAAAAAAAAACGGAGACTTTTCCCATCTTGTATCTCACAAGCATGCATAAATGGTCTCATGAACGACAGAAACCCGTCTCCTTCGTGGCCTGTGAGATAGACGTCAAAAGATGGGGAGACAAAAATAGTGCGTGTCAAATTGCGGATCAAAGATTTGGACCACCCGCCGTTCGGAGAGGTAATAAATAGAGGAGGACAGCTGCAACATAAAGGACTGTTCAATGAAGGAGACATCGACTTGACTACGGCTCCTGCAACGTCAAGAGACGTATCGCGCAGCGTACAATTAGACATGCATCGAAGTTAGATGTACTGCACAATCACAGTGATCACAGTATTTGTGAGACATACATCGTAAACATCCCAAGGCATGTGAAGCACATTTGGACACGAAAAATGAAAGCAATGGAGGTCGAAGATCACTCAGAAAGTAGCCTGCACTCGGTTTTCTGACTCAGATGATGGAATGATAACCTAATTAGATGAAAAAAAAAATAAAGCCGAAATCACCATCTGGAGAATGAATACAGATGACAATGTTGAAGTTTAATCATGTTTTAGGTCGCAATGAAACAATACTTGGCTTAGGATTCAGATGTTGTACTTGCAAGGAGAAAATCTATTTTTGTTCATCGGACGATAAACCTTCCTCCACTATCAAGAAAGAAAACTTGTGGCAATTGCTGGTTGTTGCAGATTGATCTAAGAGCTTAGATGAACAACAATGAGGTTTCTGATGAGCTTAGATGTTAGAAAGATAGCACATTTTCAGGCAATTCAAAAGCGCAGAAGATCTGAAGGGAGGGTCCATATTGGATTCGGAGTCATTATTATTGTTGTGTTGCTGCACCCTCAGCTTTACTCATTTTCTCTGTGTCTTTTTTTTTTTTTTGTTGAAAAACCAAAGCCAATGCCAGTCAACAATTATTATTGTTGTGTTTTTTTTTTTCAGTCTCTTCTTGTGTCGATACAATCCGAAATTTTACTCTCCTCCCCGTAGTCACTGCTGTCGGTCCAGCAAAGGTGATCTGACACTGCACCGGGCTGTAGTGTTCTATAATCGCAGATATCTAAGAGCAATGATTTTGAAACTTTGCGAAAATGAATTTCCAACGACTTGAAATCTTGTCATTTTCTGTGGACCATTGCGAACCCTAAACCAACAATAGATTTATAACAACTTGAAAACATGTTATTTTCTACGGATTATTGCGAACCATAGACCAATAACAGATTTCTAACCACTAGAAGTCTTGTCATTTTCTGCACATTATTGCGAATTAATTTATGGTGTACTATCTTTTCCTTTTGTGGTCTAAGGGTCTAAATTGTGCCAGATAAAGAAGGTAACAAAATTCTTGAGATAACATATTAAGCTCCAAGAATCCCCCACTTATTCATTTCAAGACCTCCCAACATTTACTACTTTTTGATGGATTTGTCTCTTCATTACTGCAACCACCGGAGATAGTGTCGTCACTATCCCCATAATGAAAATACCATGGAATATGATCCTCTGATGATAATAAAGTTTCTTTCGTAGGAGAGGCTCCATATCGAAAATGACGATTATAATTAATTATGATCTTCTGCAATTTATTGGGTTAGAAGACATGGTACAGAAAGATAATTACTTCTTCTGAGATATAATCGGTGGCTTCGGTGGAGATCTGGTCTTGTGTCAAGAAATGGCCGCAGATCCGGCGATTCACGAAGAATTGCTAGCGAGGCACATCAGGAAGCAGCTTGCTGCCATCGTTACGAAGATGCAGTGGAGTTATGCATTCTTTTGGTCTGCTTCCACCACGCAACCCGGGTAAGGAAGCTGCTCCAACTTCTTTGTCCCTCTTAAATTTATTCTTACTTGCTACTATCTTGTTCTGTTTACTTAATCGTTCAAATTCTTATATTTTTTCATGTGTTTATATACTTAAAATTTTTTATTCTTGTGTTAACGTTCTTAAAATTTGGAATTCATGCAGACCACAGCTTCTTTACTTATTTTAGTCCATTGATCTTTATTTTGCGGCACGATTCACTCACATTAGACTATTAATCTTTACTGCACTTTGTAGTATGGCACTCCCATGAAGAATTTTGTTGAGCTCTAATTTTGAATATTTGTTTTTGCTAATGATATTGTTCACAGAAATGCTTCCTTGTAGATCAAATTGTATCATGACAACATAAACACAACGACACATAATTTTAGTTGGTTGGGAACTAAAAACCATTCTACCAGCATTTGATTCTTTTCCCATGAGAGAAAGAATCATCAAGCGACTATAGTTTTTCTTTTTTTCAACAAACAAAATTATATTAGCTAAACTGTAAAATTACATGAAGAGCTTTGAAACTGACAAACTAAAAGGACCACTCTCCTGGGAAAAAAATAAAAAAAAAGCATGGGTTAATCTAGTATGTAAGCTAGCCATCTCATTCCCTTGTCATAAGAAAGGAATCAAAGCATCCAAGATGACAAATATCTTCAATAATATTTTTTATCACCCAAGAGGTGGGAACAACCATGCACATGATTCGCACCAATGTCTTGAGTCTGACTCTATGTGAATCATCTTTGACTCCACCCTGAGCAATGATCTACAAACCATCTTTTGGCAACAGTCACCTCGTAATAAAGGACACTTTCCTTTTTAATATACTTGCACTTAGTCAATAGAGATTCACTAGTATTCCACCTGAGGCCTATTCTAAAACACTTGGTTATAAACTTACCCTTACACAATACCATTCGAGTGTTTGGCCATGTCATGAGTTGGGAACAATGCAATTATCTTATAGAAATGTCATGCACAGATGTAGACTTATGCTTAAAAATAATCTCATTCCTAACCTTCCACGGCCACCATAGTGTCACGGACTTAGCTGGTTTTGCCTAAGTTGTTCAGCACCCTTACGTGTCCGTCCGCAAAAGTCAACCTCCCCGAAGACTCCCACGGTCCCTTAGGACCCACAAAAGAGAGAACGAGTTAGAGAAAACGCCTCATTCGGGATCCACAAGTAAACATTTCCGAAAACACTTCATAGACAATGCAAATTACAAACATACTTTACAAGCTCTGAACAGTTGCACAACAAAGGGTCAAAATAGTCTATTACAAACCAAAAATCTCTCCCAAGTGTCCACATGACACAACCTTTATTTACATGCCTAAAACGACCACCAAACCCAACTAAAATGGAACTAGTAAACCTTCGGCCGTCCCTCTACATGCTGTGCAAAGCTTGAACATACCAAAAGATACGGACATACATCAGCATTAAATCAAACATCCTATTTAGAAGTTTGTCCGTGACATTCTCCCCCATTTATTCCTTCGACATCCTCGTTGAAGGCTTTGCCGACACTGCAACTCCTTGCCTTTGTTGAGTCTTCAATCTTCTGCTCCAACTGCAATGCGCCTCCTGGCTCCTAGCTGCTCTCCGCTGTTGTTTTGGTGTAGTCGAACCTTTGATACGCCATGCTGCTTCAACTCACCGATGACTCTGACTCTAGTGTGGGGCTGGCTGACTTGTGTTGATCCCTGTTGGTTCTTGCGGATCCTCCAGATGAAGGAAAAGACCATCCTTACTGCGCCAGTCTCTCAAATGCCTCATGCTGCTTGAACTAGGTGGATACTTGTTGGAGCTTTAACGAGCATCGTCTCACAAACTTCTGAAGTTTTGGGTCCTTCCTTCATAAAATTTGCCCATTGACTCTTCTTTCACTTAGTTGTCACTTCCAAGTAGGTTCGCATCACTTCCGCTTTCGATTAGCATTTCGTTGGGAAATGAAGCGGACAATCACTCTCAGTAGCACTGATCATCGTTGGTGAGGATTTGACAACTATTATCTTCCATTATCTTCGAAGGGTCTTTGAACCTATGCAGAGCTCCTCTGTTGGGTAGATAAGAGAATTGGGGTACTCGGTTTCACCCATTCTCTTAAGAGTAGAGAAGGCAAAGGTTACTCAACTTCGCCCGCCTCCTCGAGGTTGTATTCCATTTATCGAGCTGGTTACTGACCTTCGCCTACTCTTTGCTCACACTTCTGAAGCATTTGAAGTGTTTACACTCCTTGCATTGAGTTAGTTACTGTGATTCACCTTCTCAATGCCATCGAACTTCTGGAATGCAGGAAGTTTTTATCCTAACTTGGAGTAATTCTCTAATAGATTTGGTCGCCTTTAGGATTGTACTGTCTTCTTCATCAACCCTGCCGCCTACTCTACTGAGTAGCAAAGGTACAACACCACGTACTGCCTGCTTCGTTTCTTGGTTGTGCACTCTTGCATGACCCGAAGTCCTTTACTTTCGGCTATCTTGATGAGAAGCTCATTGACACCAGTCTTACGAAGTTCCTTGGCCTCTACCCTTCAGCCTTATCTCGGTACTTGGAGTTTGCCTCTATATGCTCTGCCTCCTTGACCCCTTTCACGACCAAGCGCTCTCCCTCCATGAGAGCAAGGGATTAATGACTTTCGCGGAAGTCCCGCCTCTACGGTACCATGGTGCTGCCATGCCCATGGCCCTACTATCCGTCGCCTCGCATCTAGATCCCTTGTTGTCACAATCAGTAGATATGTCTCTATGGCACTCCTCCGAGTCCACCTCCATTCTAACTGATACTTGATTTTGGGAAGCTAAGTCCCTCTAGACTCGTCGTCGCTTCCTCGCCTCTTTCGACCCCCTACTTCAACACCTTTGTGTTCTCTAAGCAGCTCCCTTTGGTCGATGGAAAGACATACTGCAACTCCCATGCATAACCTCTACCATCACATTGTAGGATTTGCACTGATTCTATTCTCCTTAGCTTCCTTGGTAGCCACGTTCGCTTACTCGACCTTGTCCTCTGACTTGCCGAGCTCCCTTAAGCGAATATGGGCTCTGGAGCAGTCCAACTCTCTAGCTGCTTCAATCATACCTCTGCATAATCAAGTCCCTCCCATGGGACTCACTGGTACTTGCATTCGAACTTTTCCCTTGATGGAACACAACCCCCATATGCTGATGACCAAGGCTTTTATCCGATACAAAATTCGATGCACGCACAGAAGACCCACCTCTGCAGTACCATGGCCTTCACTCATTGAACCCATAGCCCTTCTTGTCGTCGTGTTGTTCATCGAAGTGGAGCTTTCGGTAGCTCCTGATCATACCTCCGTATGATATAGTCCCTCACGGGACTATGTCGTGTGTATCACATTGCCACGAACTGTTCCACCATGATCCGCTGCACCATGTCACCTCCTAGTGACATCTCCATTGCATTTTGATCCTTGTGGGATGAACTCGAGCTGTGATCCCTCCATGTGTGGCCTCTGCCAATACATCGCAGGGTCTCTTCCACCTTCGATTTTGTTCGCTCCTTTCGCAATCGACCTTCATCCACCCACTCTTGGGTCACACCTAGATGAAACACCGCTCTAGGACAGTCCTTTGCCTAGTAGCTCCCTAAGTCCCCCGACTTTGCTGCAATTAGTGCACCATTATCTGGATCCTGGGCCTCTACCCCTACCAGCACAATTTTCGCTGCGCACCGCTTCCTTCATGGCAACTTAAATGGCAACACTATGGCATATTCTTCAAGAGTACCCATCTCCGCGTCCTCTTGCCCTGTGCCAAGGCCTTTTAAACTCAACTTCGCATCCGTAAATTGAGTCGCCTTAGTTCCTCCATCAAATGCTTTTCCGAGATAAGGTGCATGTGCCCAGAAGCTCCCTTCGTCTTTGGCACGATGCAAGATGAGTCCGCTCTATCAGAATGAAGGACCCATGGAACAACATGATCTTGCTCTTGCCTCTGCAAGAGTTCATGTCCTTGACCTCTGTCCAAGGAAAGCACTATGCCTCCGCTTCATGTTCCAACTTTTATGCTGGCTCCCTTCATGCGGCTTGGGTACTTTGCCAAGTTACACCCAAG
Source organism: Musa acuminata AAA Group (assembly GCF_036884655.1). Classification (NCBI taxonomy): domain Eukaryota; kingdom Viridiplantae; phylum Streptophyta; class Magnoliopsida; order Zingiberales; family Musaceae; genus Musa; species Musa acuminata. Next base: position 41,420,615 of record NC_088342.1, read on the forward strand.
TTGCTCCGCTCCTCATTTTTGCATTGAGTTGATGGTGGCCCTCGCGCCCACCATTCCAAGGGTCAGCCCTCCCTTGAGTCCGATCTCTATATCGACTCCAAGTGTGCCTTCATTTGTGTTGCTTTGGGTCGCTCCCCCACTTGATCTTGCAATGCATCCACCAATACATTCTCTCAAGTGAGATCATGCGACGACTCCTCGCCGCTTGCTCGGTCCATTGAGCTTCGTGGAGTTGTTGTTTGTTGAGGTACCCCTCCTCAACATGTATGGACTGTTACACATGATTCTCCCTCTGGAGAGCCGAGACTTATCCCTCTTAGATATCTATCCCATTGGAGCAACATTTCTCTTCATTTCGGAGACCACCATCCCCTTGGACTACTCTGATTTGCTGAACAAATTATGCATTGTTCTGCCTCTTGCAAACGCACTTGCTAGATTGTAACTCCACGTCAATACGGCCCCCGCTGCACCACTCAAGGCCTAGCAACAAGCTGAACTCACTGCACACTTCAGCCTCCTACGGACGTATCATTCACATGCCGAAGAGAAAGTTTCAATGCTCCATGGCACCGAGTTTTGGTCGCCTTGGGATGGCCGCGAACATTCCATCGTCCACATACAAGCCCATGCATGAGTACCAAATTCTTTGAGTTAGCAATTCCTCTCACCTCTGTGAGCTTTGCACAACTCTTTCGGTCGCCAAGCAACTTATTCCACCTTGCATGGTCTCATCCTTTACCAAGCGCCTTGCTTGCCTTGAGCACCATCAAGTATAGTTGTCAACGTTGAGCCGTAGCTCAAACTCAGCCATCCTAACCTTTGTGTGCTCCGCATTCTTCCAAGCTTGCATGTTCTCGTGGTGCCTCTTGTGCGAAGAGTTGGCCATTCCTCTGAACGCCAATCTCAGATGTCCACTCCTTCGAGCGACTCCTTTTCCCTACATCTCCCTACTCGTTTTCCCTCAAACGGTCGTGCGTGTGCTGACTGCCCTCAATGCAACCCCGCTAGGTCCCCCACGTTTGCATGCTAAGTGTTTTTATGAGTGCTTGTCCCGCTCTGATACCATCTGTCACGGACTTAGCTGGTTTTATCGAAGTCGTGCGACACTCTTGTGTGTCCGTCCGTAAAGGTCAGCCTCCCACGGTCCCTTAAGACCCACAAAAGAGAGAATGGGTTAGAGAAAATGCCTCATTCGGGATCTACAAGTAAACATTTCTGAAAACACTTTATAGACAAAGCAAATTACAAATATGTTTTACAAGCTCTGAACAGTTGCATAACAAATGGTCAAAATAGTCCATTACAAACCGAAAATCTCTCACAAGTGTCCACATGACATAACCTTTATTTACAAGCATAAAACGACCACCAAACCCAACTAAAATAAGACTATTAAGCCTTCGACCGTCCCTCCACATGCTGTGCAAAGCATGAACATACCAAAAGACACGGACATACATCAGCATTACATCAAACATCCTGTTTAGAAGTTTGTCCGTGACAATAGAGTAGTGATGATGATAGTTTCAAAGAGTAACCTAGGATCTCCCCTCGTTTGCACACCCTTATTAATCCAATCACCCTCATGCCATACCGGAAAAGAACTAAAATATACACGAAGTTTTTGCTCTATAAGATTCCAAAGGTCACTTGCAAAAGAGTAGTAAAAAAAATAATGAGAAATCAACTAAGGTTCCAATAGATAAAAAGGACATAACTCAGTATTGCACATATCCAATCGGGCGAAGGCGATGAAGAAGTTTTCAGCAAAATACCTGAATCCTATAGGTGGCATTGGCAACTTCCACAACCTACCCATTGGTCATCATTCATCACAGAATTACTTGTTTAGCAATGCAAAAACCAATTAGTAGACTTACATGAAATAAAACCTTTATTATCAAGCTTCCAAAGCTAAAAATCATCATATGACATAAGGGCAAAATCCATTTAACAAATGACCTTCAATAAAACACTCCCAATGAGAAAATTTAACTTATTCAAATTTCATGAACCAATTTGAACTAAATCTGAAATCATACACGAGTGTTCTAGCTCAAGAACATTACAAAAAGTGAGCTTAAAAGAAATCAGTAAATCTAAAATCCAAAGATTAAAAAAAAAAACTCCAATCGTAGAACAATTACCCACAAACAATGAAAAAAAATTATGTAATTTTTTAAAATAATAAAAAATAATCTCTAATAAAAAATAACTATCTTTAGAAGAGAATTACAAGTTCCAAGGGTTAACACCACCACACAACCATACTTAGCACTAATCACATCAACTCACAAGCTCTTAGCCCTACTCCCAAAGCAATTTTCATAATGTGAAGATCCTTAATGTCGAATCTCCTCTCATTCTTAGGGAGGATGACCAGCTTCCAAGGTAGGATATGTAAATCATAAGTTCTCGCCATTTCCCTAATAAAACTTTCTAACATCTCTCATAACTTTATTAAGAATAACATTCAATATCCAAGAGACACTCAAGGAATGAATAGGAATGAAGTTCAACACAAAATTAATCAAAATAGTATGACCCACCAGCGATAAATAAGTTCTCTACTAACTCTCAATTTTATCAACAATAGGCTATACCAAAGGTGAGACTTACTAATTCTTCTAAGAGCAATAAGGAACCCTAAGTACTCATAAGAAAAACACCCTTCCTTAAATATAAAAGCATTACAAATGTCCCTCCTAATGCTTTTAGGGATATGAACCCGAAGTACTTAGAAGAAAAACACCCTTAAACATAAAAGCATTACAAATATCCCTCCTAATGCTTTTAGGGATATTCTTCGAGAAGAAAATTTTAGACTTAGATAGATAAATTCTTTAATCTTCGTAGGATTATTAATCTTTGGAATGAAAAGAAGAAAGGTTTTGGTCTAATCAGAAGGAAGCATAATGTGATCAAAGAAGTCCTGAAAAACTTGGATCAAGGAATCTGAGATAACATCCCAATAAAATCTATAAAACTTTATAGTGAAACCGTAGGTCTAAGCCTTTTCCCCGAACTAACATTCTATCAAATTTTATTACGACTAAAAGGTTGAATCAAAGAATCCAAGATGCCCTAGTGAAGAAAGGTCGACCAAGTTGCGTACGACACAACACACCCGTCATCTTTCCAAAGCTGGGAGTAAAACTCAATAAACTCATTCCTAATAAGGATAGGGTCAATAAGTATCCGCCACCAGTCTTGACATGGTGAATGAAAATTTTCCTCCTACACTAAGTGACCACAACATGATAATACTTTATGTTTTGATCTCCATCACCAATCCACTTGATTTTAGCTTGAGACCACAATTTCAAATTAATTTGCATTATATATCTATTGTAAAGACAAGAGAGTTGAAGCCCATCCGACTCATAAAGATCACCCTTAGACTCTCTAAACTTAAGATAGGAGATATCTTGCTTAGTTGACTCTAAGGCCTCATGAATCTTTCCCAGACTATGCTTATTCTTATTAAGACAAATATCCCCTAAGCCTATGTAACTTGCAAGAAATGTCATTTAGATAGAATGGCATGCTGAAAATTTCATACATGTTGAAAATATTGCATACATCATCATATTTAATCTAAAATTGATGAAATTTAAATAGAGGAGAAGAAGGGCTTCTTTGCCCATTAACATGAAACAAACGGGGGACAATTATTATTGCAAACACAAGGCAAGTGAGAAACTACTATGCACCAAACATATCAAGCCAAACATTATTAGCATAAACCCTATCAAGTCATATAAGAATACGAGCACTGTCTCGATAGCTATTACACCAAGTAAACTTTAGATCGATAAATCCCAAATCTGTTAAACCCGAATTAGCAATAAAGTTATTGAAGTTTCGAAGAATTCATGGTGAAACCCTACCACAAAATTTGTCAAAAGCTGAAACAATACAATTAAAATCACACATAAGAGCCCAAAGAAACTCATGCAGATCAAGTGATTCTAAGTCATTCCATAATAAATTCCTATTGTACAAAGAAATACCCGCATAAATCCTAATAAAAATTCATGAGTCATTTCTCTCATCTTACATAATGGCAGTATGAGAAGAGAGCACCTGGATATGAATAAGTTCCAAAGCAAAGCAATCCCTCCCGATGCACCCTCCACAGATATCGCCCAGGAGCACCATCCACGGCCTAGCCTACATGCCATCCTACGTGCAGTATTTGCATCGGAGTGCATGTCTTGCAAAAAAACCAACTTAAAGCCCCTACAATTCCAACTTAAAACACTCACAGTAAAAGAAAATGAAAGTCAACAAAACACAATCATTTACGTCCACAGCCCCTTTGGGACTTGACTCTCTCTACAAATGCTTTCATACTATATTTTGTCATTGCTCAACTCCCTAATCTGCTCTGGAGCAGATGGTACCCAATGGATTTATCATCCACTTCAATCTTCGGGGAGAAGGTAAAAGGGAAAAGGCGAGCAAAGATAGCCAAAATGGGCTAACCGATGCTGCAAGAAACTCAAAACTGGTTGATCTGTCCGTAGCATCCATGTGGGACTCTACGTGACCCTGCCCCTGGGACTCCAGGTGGGAGCAGGAGGGATTTCCTTCACATCTGACCTTTCCTCCACCGCCATGTCTCACCCGATAGGGACTAAGAACATTCGCTCAGACGATGTTCGACATGCCCGCACCAAAAGCACACACTAGGAAGGTTCTCGTATGAGCAAGGCTGAAAGAAGCTGGTTTGCTAGTCCCCAATCCTCACGCCCTACAACAGAGGGATGGTGAGATCAACCTAACACATACCCTCACAGACCTGTTCTGCTCCATCTTCAGAGAGCATTCGTCAACCTTTAATGGACGACCCAGCGCATTCATGATGCCCAAAACCCCTTGTCTACTCCAATACTCCACGGGCAGTCCATGGAGTTGGATCCAAATAGGGGAGGTTTTCAACGTTTCAAATACGAGGTTAAAATTCAGCCACCAAGAAAAGATATGCAAGGAAAGATCACGGATCAGAAGTAAGCACTGAAATCATATCCACTTCAGATTGAAAACGAAACAGAAAGAAGTCATTGGCTAAATCCAAAACTAGAGGCATAGAAGACACTTTCCACGTTTTGGAAACAAAGTCCCTCAAGATGTGCAGTGGAGGAGAAACTTTTCCACAAGGTTGAAGTCCCAGGGCTGCTGCCTCCACTGCCTCATAATCTTCTCATCGTATCTAACATTGGAGGAGATCTTGATGCAATCAAAAGCAAACGTCGAATGAAATGAGTAAGAAACGGTATCCTTATAATGGCCAGCAAGCAGGTCCGTCCAAGATACCCTTTTACCTTCACCTTCACCACCGTGCCAGCAGCAATCGGATGAGGAGGTTCTCCCGTGCCCCCGGCGGACAGAGGACCGAAAGGCAGTGCCGATTCCCTCGCGCCAGCAGCAATCGGTTGAGCAGTTTCACCGCCGTTAGGCGCCACCGCTCTAGCAGCATTCAACTGCGCCGATCACCCCGCGCCCCCAACGGACGGATGAATGTGAGACATGCGCTCCCCAGCATCTTCTCTAGCGAGCGAAAGTGCGGAAGATCGGAGAACCTTAGAAATAGCGGGCGAAATTAGGTGGGGAGCCGCGAGCGTAGACGGAGTAGCCGACGGAGGGACCGACGACTGGGGAGCCTCTGTGACAGCCAGCGACGCTTCAGGAGAGCGAGATGCTGACGGCGATGGGGTTTCTCCATCACCCCCCACGAATTCGCAGAGCTTCTCTCTCTAGACAAAATCATCGAGCGACTACATTAAACGTGTGCAATTATGGAACGATAGCAGGTTGTCATAAAAAGGAAGGTAGTGAGCAGTATATTAGATAAGATTCCTCACCTTGGTTTCTTCCTAGACTACCGTATAGAAGAATGCCAGTTAACAGACCTATGTCATGATAACACTGCACAGAAAAATGGTCCCGTCTTATCAAATATCAATAAAATAGGATGTGCAGACTTTCTACCGTATGGTAGAGCAAAGAGGGCTGTTCTTTGTCCCCCTCCTCTAGATAATATGGTGAAATTTACATTTCGTCTTTGCTTCGTGAATCTTTTTTATCAATTGATTGTTTCATGTGATTTGAGCTTTTTGCCATAATTTCGTGTTAATTTGTTTTGTCAGTGCCTTAGAATGGTACGGTGGATTTTATAATGGTCAAATAAAAACAAGGAAGATGATTCAACCAATAGAACTTGAAGCTGACCAAATGAGCCTTCAGAGGAGCGAGCAACTGAGGGAATTGTATGAATCACTTTCATCGGGTGATAGCAATCAGCAGATGAGAAGGGCTTGTGATGCATTGTCTCCGGAGGATTTGACTGATGCAGAATGGTACTACTTGATTTGCATGTCCTTCGCATTCAATATAGGACAAGGGTACTCTCTTTTCTTAAAAATCTAAAGTTGTCTTTCTCCCTGTCATTATATCTTTGTTTTATGGTCACTTCAAGATTCTTTTTATTATCAAATGCAATTTATCTCGTATACATGTCATCAGAGTAAAGAAGTTGGCTTTGTATATTTGATTCAAGAAATAAGTCTCTAATTCTGCATGATTATGCTAATGTAAGATAATGATTACTGGACAACTAAGATATCATGATTAATTTCCTCCATCATCATTTTGATGATTATAGTTGAGACTGGTTCTATCGCATACCATCTGCTTTATCTATTGCTACGATGTTTTAATTGTAAAACTTTTATGGACGAGGTCGTACATAATTATCTCAGTGAAAAATAGTGATGAAGGATTGGATGAGTTTGAATTAGAGTTTTGCCCTTCAACTCTACATGTGATTGAAATTATTCTGCAAGAGATTTTAATTTTGACTAGAAGCTAAGCTTTGTATCTCTTTTCTAAGCAACAAACAAAGTTATAATGTTGAGGAAAGTATACTTTCCAAAGCATGCTAAGGGAAACTAACACGGAACACCTACGTGACTGCCCTATTTTGTGTCGGTGGCTTTCATCCCTTTATGCTATTTGGTGAATCATTGCTTTCCGATGATTGTGTCTTTTTGTCAGCTCTCGACAAAGTATTTCCTACATAAAGTTCATGTCTTAACGTAAGCAAGACCGAGCATTCGTGTGTGCCGTAACAGCAGTATCGGATTATGTCATTTGAGTTTCTTGTATGTTAGATGCACTCTTACTAAAAGTTCACATTATTTTGTTTTATTATTTATTACCTCGTTGGATTTGTTCAGCAATTTGTATCATACTACCTGACCATGTGAAAGCTTTTTTTATGTTAGGAGAAAAAATTAGAGCTACAAAGAATATGATAAGATAAAATATTTTATGTTTTATTAATTTTTTTTATATTTCATAGCCTAGCATATATGGAGTTTATAGTTGACATATTATATTCATTATATTAATATGAATCTTTTTTTCTTAAAAATCAATAGTCAATTTGATTTATTATTTTATAGATTTTTAATGTGTTTCACCTCTTGATGTAATAAACTTTTTCATGATATCTTGATAAGTTTAATTCTAATATTCTTTCTCCTTAAATTTATTCTATCTAACATACTTTTTAATTATTATTAAAATATTTTAAATTTGAGTGGTCTTGTGTGTTTATCTTAGTAGTTTCACTTTTTTGTTTTTGATATGATCTCTTGTAAAATGAAATTATGTATCGATATACTTTAATCTTTCATAGTAGATAGGATTCTTAGCTAAGGTAATAGCTGATTTGTTACCAACATTAATCTTGGTTGACTTCTCTTATTATATATGAAGTTCTTGGAGTAGTCTTCTTAACCATATTACATGACAAACATAAGAAAATACTACTATATATTTTACTTCACAACTTAATAGAGCAACGATATATTATGTTTTTAAAAATCATATGAATGTGGCTTCACTAAAATAAATTACAAATTTGATTATACTCTTCCATGTAGCTTCCAACCCAATCACTATCACTATATCAAATGAGCTCCAATCTTTTTAATAATAAATAGAATATGCTATGGTTAATTGTCCCATTAATATTATCATAAAATTCTTTTAATGACCTTTAATTGAGATATCTTAGGAGCTTTTATGTATCTATTTATTAAACAAACTCCAAATAATATATCAGATCGAGTGCATGTTAAATATCTTAAACATCCAACTAGACTTTTAGAGTTGGATTAATTGGTTTACCTTCACTTTTCTTAGTCAACTTGGTGTCATATTCCACAAATGTAATAGTAGAGTGACAATCTTCCATGGAAAACTTCTTTAGGATCCCATTTACATAATTTTCTTTTGAGATAATAATTTCTTTATTATCTTGTATAATTTTGATACCGGGGAAATAAATCATTAATCATTAAGCCTAAGTTGGCCATCTCTGTTAGGATCATAAAGACACTAAGAGAGGGAGGGGGGTGGGGGATTAGCACTTTCAAAATAAAATTTTAATTTGAAAATTTGATTAAAAAAAATACATATAAGAAATAAGTTTAACTTAGAATGTGAGCAACTAAATCGGTTAGTAATAGTAAGAAAAAGCATAAAGAAAAATACAAATCAGATTTATAGTAGTTTGGTTTAGGAAAAACATCTTTCTTTTCTTTTAAGATGTTCCTAACCATAACCTCGGCCGCTTTAGCTAGAATTTTCTCTATCACTTTTATTGTTTTAAAAATTTTTATTAGTTTGATTTTTGTTATATCTTCCTCTTTGTCCATGACCTCTTTCTTTTTAAAGATTTTGATTCACTTTTATTTTTAAGAGTAAGCTTAATTTGTAATGCTTACTCTATAGATTTTTCTTCTTCTCTTTTTGTAAGCCTTTGTTTAAGAACTTCAAGAGAAGCTATTAATTATTCTAAAGATATTTATTCTAAATCTTTAGACTCTTTAATTGATATAATAATAAAATTAAATTTTGGATATAGCGATCTTAGTATTTTTTTACAACTCTTTGATTACTTATTTGTTCATCATTTCATCTTATTTGATGAATGATAGAATAATTTTTGAGATGTAATCAGACATAGATTCAAAAGTGTTTTACTATAATTGTTTAAACTCATCTCATAAAAACTTGTAGATAGAGCTTTTTTCCTTTGTCCATACCACAAAATACTTTTTGAAGCATTTCCCAAGTTTCTTTTAAAGTATTTACTGGAGTAATGATCTAGAACATTATATCATCAAGCTCTTGGTAAATCATGAATAAAATTTTTTTCTACTTTTTTTTATCTTTGAGTTAGTTTTACACTTTTGCATTCGTTGCTCCTTTTTTTACTGGACTTAGTTTAATAAATCTATCTTTTACAAACTCTTATATATCTTGGAAGCTTAGAAGGATCTTCATTTAGATGCACCATATATCGTAATTTTTTTTTGTCAATCTAGGGATTTGAAATTGGATGATGCTTGAGGAAAAGGCTATAGCTTAACTTAGTTTTAATGCCAAATGTTAAACTATGTAGGGAGAAGAGATAAACCTATCATACAAAGAAAAGTATGACAAGATAAAATATTCTATGTTTCACTCAAAAACTCTTTATATTTCATAACTCAATAGATGGGGCTTATATAGCCCCCAAATTGTCACGGCCTTAGCTGAAATTGCCTAAGGCATGAGACACCATTACGGCCAAAGACGCGAACTTAGCTTGCGTTGCCTAAGTCGCGAGTCACCCTTGCGATCTTGCTCCGCAAGGATCAGCCTACTTGTAACCTCTCGCAGGTCCCGAAGGACCTATAAAAGAGAAAGTTGGTTAGTTCGAAAGAACGAGCAATGGACAAGTCCCGAAGTCTCGCGAAAAGGGGAAGCTTTACAAGCAATTCAGCGAGCACCTTGTGTGCACAAGAGAAAAGAGGGAGAGGGAGAAAACAAGGCTTTAGAAGGATGAACGAACAGCTGCAAGCCCACAAACAGCCGCTCACCTAGTCCTAGGCACGAAAACAAGTTCCCATAAAGGCCACGTGCGAACTTGCGAAAGAGAGTTCAACGCCCAGTATATAACCGAAGCCCCATCCAGCCCTGTGCCACCCGGGGGGTTCAAAGGGGCTGAGGTGGCTGACGTTTTGGTGAGCGAAGGCAGATTGCAGAAATCAGCCCGCGGCACGCGAAAACGGAGCTGTTTTGGGCTGTTTTGGGGTTGTTTTGCTCGGTTCGGTGAGCGGTCACTTTGTAACGCTGCAGCTTATTCAAACTTACATTTTTACAAGCAAAATGACCCAAAACTAAGAGAAAACATGCTGTCAAGCAGCTGTACATGTAGGTGTGAGCGACGAACGGTTCGTTGAATGGAGTTGCTGCGGGTGCGCGATGACCGTTCGTGACATTCTCCCCCACTTAAACTGTTGACGCCCTCGTCGATGCTTGTTGGTAGTTGTTGAGGACTTCTTCTTCATGTCGCAGGGCGTCTTCGGGCTCCCAACTGGCTTCAGTTCGGGGAAGCTTTCGCCACTTCACCAAGTACTCTATCTGCTCAGCTCCGTTGGGTAGCTTTATCTTGCGGTCCGCCAGAATGGTTTCCACTCGCTTCTCATAGGAGGCTGTGATGGGAGGTAGCCGAGTTGGAACACTTCGGGAAGCATCTTGCGGATCCGAGTGGTAGGCTTTTTGGTTGCTGGCGTGAAGAACGTTGTGAATTTTGAACCACGCCGGCAACTGCAACTTGTAAGAGATGTTGCCTACCCTACTGATAATCGAGAAGGGTCCTTCATACTTGCGCACCAATCCTTTATGGACTCTGTTCCTAAAGAATTGGAGTGATGTTGGTTGGAGCTTTACCAACACCAAATCGCCAACTTTGAACTCTTGCGGTTGCCTTCCCAAGTCTGCCCACTTCTTCATTCTTTTTGCCGCCTTCTCCAAGTAAGCCCGCGCAATATCTGCATTTCGATGTCACTCCTTTGCGAAATGATAGGCTGATGGACTACTCCCAGTATACCCAATTGCCATGGTGTGCGGAGTCAATGGTTGTTGTCTAGTGATGATCTCGAATGGGCTCTTATTGGATGCAAAGCTCCGCTGCAAGTTGTAGGAGAATTGGGCAATGTCCAACAGCTTCACCCAATTTCGTTGATTGGCACTCACGTAGTGCCGGAGATATTGCTCCAAGAGCGAGTTTATCCTTTCAGTCTGGCCATCCGTTTGGGGGTGGAGGCTTGTAGAGAAGTATAACTTTGACCCCAATAATTTGAACAGCTCGGTCCAGAATCGTCCTAGGAACCGAGCGTCTCGATCGCTAATGATATTGTGCAGGACTCCCCAATACTTCACTACATCCTTCATCATCAGCTTGGCCGCCTCCTCTGCTAAACAGTGTAGGGGAGCAGCAATGAAAGTTGCATACTTTGAAAACCGATCGACCACCACGAGTATCGACCCGAGTCCCCCTACAAGTGGCAAGCTTGATATGAAATCCAAGGAAATGCTCTCCCACGGCTTTCTGGTACGGGCAACGGCTCCAAAAGTCCCACCGGCTTCCGCTGCTCCACCTTGTCTTGTTGACAAGTAAGGCATGTTCGAACATATTCCTCCACATCAGTCCCCATCTTCAACTAGTAGAAGGCCCTCTCCACGAGAGCCAACGTTCTGTGAATGCTTGGGTGTCTAGCCCAAAGGGAATCGTGACACTCTTTTAAGAGCTCACGCCTTAAATTGTCCACTCGGGGAACATAAACCCTATTCCTTTTTATGTAAACAAGTCCCTCCTAGACCCAAAATCGTCGTGCCTTGCCTTCTTTGATGAGCTACATCAGGATAACTGCCTGGGGATCACTATACAGTCCATCCCTGATTCGGGAAAGGAAGTTGGAGTGCAACTGACTTGCTTGGCCTCTGCCCTCCAGTTGTACGGCATTCACGCATTCCACTTTCCGACTCAGCGCGTCGGCCACGACATTCGCCTTCCCGGGCTTGTACTCCATTGCCATATCAAATTCAGCCAGGAAGTCCTGCCACCGCGCTTGCTTTGGGGAGAGCTTCTTTTGAGTTTGGAAATAGCTCAGGGCGATGTTGTCCGTCCTCAGCACAAATCGCGACCCGAGGAGGTAGTGTCGTGAAACTCGTAGATAGTGGATCACTGCTGTCATCTCCTTCTCATGCACTGGATACCGGCGCCCGGTCTCGTTGAGTTTGCGGCTCTCATAGGCCACCGGATGACCTTCTTGCATGAGTACCCCCCCAATAGCGAAGTCCGAAGCATCTGTATGGACTTCAAAGGGCTCTCCATATTTCGGCAATTTGAGCACTGGTTCTTCTAGAACATCAGCCTTCATATCTTGGAATGTCATTTCACATTTGTCAGACCACTTCCAAGGCTGCTCCTTCTTCAGCAACTCCGTCAGTGGGGTTGCCCGCTTCGAATATCCCGCTATGAAGCGTCGATAGTAGTTGATGAAACCAAGGAAGGATCTCAACTCTGGCACCTTCTTTGGAGTTCGCCATTCTGCAACTGCTTGCACCTTCGACTTATCCATCCGAATGGAGCCATCATAGATTTGATGCCCCAAGAATAGGATCTCAGTTTGAGTAAAGTAGCATTTCTCCCTTTTCACAAACAAAGTGTTCTCCCTGAGAACCTTGAAAATCGTCCGAAGGTGCTTGACGTGCTCCTCGAGCGTTTGACTGTAGACGACGATATCGTCCAAGTAGACGACCACGAACTTATCCAAATACTCCTTGAATAGCTGGTTCATGAGAGTGCAGAAAGTGGCCGGAGCATTGGTTAAGCCGAAAGGCATCACCAAGAACTCAAACGCTCCATACCTGGTCACACAGGTAGTCTTCGCTTCGTCGCCTTTAGCAATGCGCACCTGCCAATACCCCGACCGAAGGTCGAGTTTTGAGAAATACTTAGCCTTGCCCAATTGGTCGAACAAGTCTGCAATGAGTGGGATGGGATACTTGTTCTTCACTGTCACTTTGTTGAGGGCTCGGTAGTCGACGCATAATCGGAGGCTCCCATCTTGTTTCTTCTGGAAGAGAACTGGAGCTCCGAAAGGTGCTTTAGAGCTGTGGATGAGACCACCGCTTAGCAGTTCACCTAACTGCTTCCTGAGTTCTCCCAACTCTAGCGGGGGCATGCGGTAGGGTGGTCTCGCTGGAGGCTTCACTCCTGGCTCCAGCTCGATGCTGTGATCCACGCCTCTATGTGGTGGGAGAGTCTTTGGCAACTCGGGTGGCATAATGTCTTTGAACTCTTTTAGGACGTTCGCCACCACAGCAGGTTCTTGGATGGCCTCCTCGTTGAGTGGCTCTAGCTTCATAGCAGCCACGAATGTCAATTCGCCTTTTCTCACCCCTTTCTTCAGTTGTAATGCCGAAATGTGTTGGGGCTCCTTAGTTCCTCTCCGAGAGACGGGAACCACGCAGAGGTCATCGCCTCCCATCATACATAGGGAGTTCAAGAATGCCATCGGCACCAACTTCGCCGCGTGCATAAACTCCATTCCAAGAATCACTTGGAAGTCATCCAGTGGCACGGCCATCATGTTGGTGTTTTCGCTCCATGTCCCGATTTTGATGGGAACTCCCTTCGCCAACTCGAAGATTCGCCTGGCCTCCGAGTTCACCGCCTTCATTCGGCTTGGGCTCTTCTCCAAGATCAACCCAAGTCGTTGTGCTTCACGATCAGCTATGAAGTTGTGGGTAGCGCCCGTGTCCACCATTGCACGAGTCGTTTGGTCATTTAGCTTGATGTCCACATACATCAGCTCACTACTTCTTGCTTTTTGTACCTTTGTCTTCATGTTCTCCCCCACTTGACCCCGCATAGCGTTCAACAAATGCATTGCTCCCATTCGGGGTCCTTGCGACTCCTCGTCGTCGCTGCTGGATTCAGAACTACTCGAACTAAGAGCAACAGCTTTGCCCTTGTCCGATCGGGGGGGGGGGGGGGTGGATGGAAGCCGTCAAAGCATTGAGTGCCTGTTTTTGTGGGCACTCCCTCACCATGTGCGGTCCTCCGCACAAGAAGCATCCTCTAGGTTTTGAGGCCTTACCTTTCGGGTTCGGCCCTTTGTGGGAGCTCTTCTTCTTTTATTCGCCCCCGAGCTCCTTCCCTCGAGAATGTTTTGGAGGGCGATTGCCTAAAGATTATTTCCTTCTTGCTGGGTCTTCAGAGGAAACAAAGTCGGTGAGCCTTTCTGCAGCAGCAATTACCCCGACTACATCGGTAACATTCCTTCGATTTAGCTCCTGTTGAGCCCATAATTTCAAACCATCGAGGAAGCTGAACAACTTGTCCTTCTCAGACATGTCCTGTATGTCCAGCATTAGTGCAGAAAATTGTTTCACATAGTCTCGGATGGTGGTACTTTAGCGGAGTTGTCTCAACTTCCTTCTTGCAACGAACTCTGTGTTCTCCGGTAGGAACTGAGTTCTCAACTACCGCTTCAAGTCCTCCCATGTGTCGACTCGACACCGACCTTGTTGGATCTCCTCCCAACGGGTTCGCCACCAAAGTTTTGCATCTCCGTTCAGATACATTGTTGCTATAGAAACTTTGGTACCTTCAGAATCGGGCCTCGTAGCTCAGAAGCATTGTTCCATGTCGAACAGAAAGTTCTCGAGCTCTTTGGCATCTCTGGCCCCTCCACATCCATGAGGCTCAGGTGCCCTCAAATTTTGTGGCGGTGCAACGCGGGTGTTGCTTCCTCCCGCATTTAGTGTTCTTGTGAGCATGACCACCTTTGCAGTGAGTTCCGCCATAACATCCTGTAAGCATGGTTTGCAGTACCGATCCGTACCGCCGATACGGGCGGTACGTACCAGTCCGCCAGACTTTCGGTACGCGGACCATATGTTACCGTTCCGACACTGTAGCAGTACTGTATCAGTACTGTAGCACTGTAGCACTGCTACAGTGCTCGGCACGCCTGAATATACCGCTCAGTACACCTGGGTGTACCGAGCGGTATACCGTACCGTACCGGTACCGAGCCCAGGTCGAAACTCCGGTACGGTACGGTATTGCGAACCTTGCCTGTAAGTGTTGCACGGAGTCTTTGGTGTCATCAGACAGTCGGTTGACTAGGGCCTCGACCTTGTCAATCCTGGACTCCGCTTCCTCTTGCGAGCTCTCTACCCCAACAAGCCTTTGTTGGCCATGGTAGAGTTCCTCCATGCTCGCTTCAAGAACATCCAGGCAGGTTTCCGCCGTTGTGAGTCTCTCCTTGTGACTCTTTTTCCCAGTTAGCGCACCAGATTGCGCTTCCTCCGCTCGCGGAGAGTCGCCAACTTCTCGCTCATCATGTTCGCTGTCGCGCTCCTCTTGAGCGGCTCCAACAGCATGAGAGCGAGTGTGCACATGCAGCCCACCTGCGGCTGCTTGGGGCAAGGGTCCGGCTTGCCCCGTCTTGCTTGATTCGCCACGATGCTTTGCCATGGCGAAGTTGCGAAGTTGGTTCGCTGCTCGCTTGAAGTGCTTGCTCGCTCTGATACCACAATGTCACGACCTTAGCTGGAATTGCCTAAGGTGTGAGGCACCCTTGCGGCCAAAGACGCGAACTTAGCTTGCGTTGCCTAAGTCGCGCTTCGCCCTTACGATCTTGCTCCGCAAGGATCAGCCCACTTGTAACCTCTCGCAGGTCCCGAAGGACCTATAAAAGAGAAAGTTGGTTAGTTCGAAAGAACGAGCAACGGACAAGTCCCGAAGTCTCGCGAAAAGGGGAAGCTTTACAAGCAATTCAGCGAGCACCTTGTGTGCACAAAAGAAAAGAGGGAGAGGGAGAAAACAAGGCTTTAGAAGGATGAACGAACAGCTGCAAGCCCACAAACAGCCGCTCACCTAGTCCCGGGCGCGAAAACAAGTTCTCGGAAAGGCCACGTGCGAACTTGCAAAAGAGAGTTCAACGCCCGGTATATAACCGAAGTCTCATCCAGCCCTGTGCCACCCGAGGGGTTCAAAGGGGCTGAGGTGGCTGACGTTTTGGTGAGCGGAGGCAGATTGCAGAAATCATCCTGCGGCACGTGAAAACGGAGCTGTTTTGGGCTGTTTTGGGGCTGTTTTGCTCGGTTCGGTGAGCGGTCGCTTTGTAACGCTGCAGCTTGTTCGAACTTACATTTTTACAAGCAAAATGACCCAAAACTAAGAGAAAACATACTGTCAAGCAGCTATACATATAAGTGTGAGCGACGAACGGTTCGTTGAACGGAGTTGTTGCGGGTGCGCGACGACCGTTCGTAACAATATGGTACATTACGTTTATTGCATTTAATATAAATCTCTATTTTTCAAGAGACTCTTTCAATAATCATTAGTTAATTTAGTTTATTCTTGTATGGCCCTTAATATATTTCACCTTGATAATCTTAATTCCAATATATCTTAGTTAAATGTTTTACGTTGTTCTTTAGATTATATTCATTATATTTAATATCTTTTTTTTTTTCAAAAGACTCTTTCCAGAATCAATCCTTAATTTGATTTATTCTTCTAGGCCTTTAATACGTTTCACCTCTTGATTGAATGAACTTACACCTTTGATAAGTTTAATTCTAACACATGTTAGTTTTCTATTGTTCTTCAGATTGCCAGGTAAAGCATTTGCAGACAATCAACACATCTGGTTGAACGGTTCTCAATTTGCAAATTGCAAGATGTTTTCACGCTCTCTTTTAGCAAAGGTAGTATACCTAACCAGTTAAAATTTCCAATGTTGTAATTAAATATGTAATTAGAACACGAAGCTAAAATTGGCTACTGCCTTAATTTTTGATATGTTACTCGCGGAATGATTTATTTGGACCACGTCACACATCATCTAGAGTGCATCTATTCAGGTACGATTACAGTCTTAGTTTCAAATGACCAATTACACCGTGATAGTCTCTCTCGATAATCTTTAAGTGAAAATATGTCTAGGCGAGTTATGCTATGATTTGTCATGGCGTCTATTTGCAGACAGTGGTGTGCATCCCTATCATGGATGGTGTACTAGAGCTTGGAACAACTGATCTAGTAAGTTCTATTTGATTGTTCTTATGAAGATTTCAAGTAGGTATTCTGAACTATTATACTTCTCATACAACTATCTCTCCTTTAATTTTATGTGACTTTAGATTTTGGAGGATCCTGCCATCATAGAGAAGATCACAAGTTCTCTCTGGGAGCTACCAAATCCGATTTGCTCTGAGCAATCTATATCCGGTCGTCGAATGGCTGAGAACGACGAAGATCATTTATGCCCTAATCTTGATAATAACATAGATGACTGTATCGACTTGGAGGACCAGAATCTGATCGTCGATCCTCAAACCCAATTGGGCAATGGTCCAACACACATTCCATTTCATTTGTATGCCCCTATCGTACAAACAGAACCAGTCCGATGCATGATCGAGGAGCTACATACAAGCACACGTGAAGAACTAATTGTAGGTTCTTCAGATGGCAGTTTAAATGATGGCTGCCCCACGCAAAAGGTAGAAGATGCATTTGGAGTTGATGGGCTAAATGACATATCTCAGACTCAGAGTAGGCAGTTTATAGATGATGAGTTCAGCAATGTCCTACATGGCTATTTGGATTCTGATGGGCATGAACCGATGTCTTTTGTTCATGTTCAGAGAGTTGTCTCTGGCACTGTGGGAGAAAGAAAAAACAACCAGATTGTTGACGGTGTTCAACAGAGAAGCCTTAGCAGGATAGTTCCACTGGATCTTGATGGTGATGATTCACAGTCTGCAGAGGCAGTTGCTGTCATTTTACAGAATTCAAAACATGTAAAACCAGTTTCAAGCTACCCGAAGATTTCTCATAAATCCAGTTTTGCAATCTGGAGAATTGATATGAACCCACCAAAACCATTCACTAGCATGTCTCAGAAGCTGTTAAAGAAACTTCTAGTGGATATAACATGGTTGCATGACGGACGCCTGCAGAGGCATCAAGAAAATGGGATGCAGGAAAAAACTTGCAAGCCAGAGGGAGAGTCCGATGTACGTCATGTCTTATCAGAGAGGAGGAGAAGAGAGAAGTTGAAGGAGAAATTTCTTGTTTTGAGATCACTTATTCCGTCTATCAGCAAGGTAGTAGAATTAGTTCCTGACGGAAGATATACTTCTAGAGTGGTATCAAATGGTTTTCTCGGTATATTTCTGTTCATGTGAAGTTTCTGACAATTTTTGCCGAATCCAAAATTTTGGTGATAAGCTAGAAATGTTTTGCCTCTTATTTGGGAAAATATATCTTTGACCTTTCACCTTTGTTATAGAATTTAATTTGCTGTAATTATCTTTTTATCAGGTCGACAAGGCATCCGTCCTTGGTAACACCATAGATTATCTGAAAGATCTTAAGAGAAGACTGCTGGAGTTGGAATCCTGCCAGGATTCAGCGGAGCTTGAGATTGCGGAGAGCAGGAAGCATCCTGATGTAGCAAAGCGATCATCTGACAATTACAGGAACAAAGAGATCGTGAATGGCGAGAATTCTTTAGCAAAGAAGCGGAAAGTATCTGACGTCGATAGATCAAATGCCGAGCACCTCTGGATCTCGACCAAGGATAGACCAATCGAGGTAAACGTCACCTTGAAGGACAAAGAGGTTTTGGTAGAGATGCACTGTCCATGGAGGGAAAGCTTGGTTTTCGAGATAGTGGAATCTATAAGCAACCTCCATTTGGATCTGCTCTCGGTGCAATCTTCCACTGTCGATGGCATGCTTTCCCTGGCAATAAAATCCAAGGTTTGGATGCATCCAACAGCCTCACTGGTGGATTGCTTCCTGCTGTGTTTTCTAGTTACTGATTTGCTTTTGGTCTCCACTACAGTTTAGAAGCACCAGTGTTGCCTCACCAGGAATGATAAAGCAATCACTTCAAAGAGTGATGGGATTATAATAGCTGGTGGCATCCTCTTCCCTAATGACAGCAGGTCGTTGAGCCCTTACGGATCTTTCTTCAAGTCAACTGAGCACCAGAGTGTGTCACGTAAGTACGTGCAGGTTCTCCTCGATCTTCAGGGAAAATGAAAGCTAATGGAGTACACTCAGGAAGTAGCTTGCAAGGGATGAGCAGTTGGTTATCCCTATTACTCAGAAGATGGATGTAAACATAATTCAGTGGACGAAAAAGATAGTAGAAAACCTAAAGATGTTGACGTCCATTCATGAATCAGCTTGCGAGGGAAGAGCACTTGTCTTCATGGCAATCTATACTGTGGAAAGAACAATGAATAGGTAGGAGTGTCTATGTTGTCGTCGTTGTTCTTAGCACTATGGTTCCTGGTTTAGCATCATGATACTCTCGTGGTTACTGCACAACATATTATTCATTATTTTATGTTCGCCATCAAACATTTTTTTTGGAGTATTTTGCTTACTTTGTTACTTCTGAGGGAAAAAACAGTATATAGTGGCACAAATAATATGAAAACCAAATTACTATACGAGGATACTACCTGGTCACACATTGAGTGGTTTGGAACACGACAAGGGAAAGACCATTTTACACGAGGATACTAGATAAAATATATATTTTATTATATAGAATTACTATATAAATAATAATAGTTAATTAAACCTTTTAATTAACAAATATTTTTAAAATTCAGGATATGCAGGAAAATTTTGAATTGTAAAGGGTATTTAGGTAATTTAGATAGAAAAAGGATAAAATGTAAAATTTTTAAAATTTACAGGGGTAAAATTATCCTTTTGCTGCCCATCACTTTTGTGGGCGAGCACCTTTTGCAAACGAGCACCCACCCTTGCGGGCAGGTCACCCGCCCATGCGGGCACCACTACAAGCAGGCCACAGACAACCAATCGCGACTAAGGCTGCAAGCAGCCTTTGGCCACTTCTGTGAGGGCTGTTGCTATCCTTTTTCACCATTGCGTCAATAATTTTGACATCAAAAGCTTTTCTAAAACACAATACATGCAGTTCAAAACCAATCTTTGCATTAACAACTTGGCTCTGATGCCACTGTAGGGAAATTTAGGGGCGACATCATATATGCAGCGGAAGAACAAAAAATAAAATATTATATTTTTTAAAAAGGTATTCGTCATCGTGCGAAGATTGGTGTACAAAAATCTACAAAATTGAAAACCATATGTGAGATAGTTGTATTATCTAAGGAGATTTTAAAAAACTAGTGCTATAAAAAACTTTCGACGATTTTAAAAAATTACATTCAATAAAAGTTGATATCTAAAATGTGCTTGACTTAGAGTAAATGTAAAATAGAGTGAGCAATAAAGTCAGTAAGCAATAAATAGGAAAGGAAAATAGCATACCGGATTTATAGTGGTTTGGTCATCGTGACTTACTGTCACGGACAAACTTCTAAACAAGATGTTTGATGTAATGCTTATGTATGTCCGTGTCTTTTGGTATATTTATGCTTTACATAGTATGTAGAGGCACGACCGAAGGCTTAATAGTCTCATTTTAGTTGAGTTTGGTGGCCGGTTTAGGCTTGCAAATAAAGGTTATGTCATGTGGACACTTGTGAGAGATATTTGGTCTATAGTGGACCATTTTGACCCTTTGTTGTGCAATCGTACAGAGCTTGTAAAGTCTGTTTGTAATTTACATTGGCTATGAAGTGTTTTCGGAGATGTTTGCTTGTAGATCCCGAGTGAGGCATTTTCTCTAATCCGTTTTCTCTTTTGTAGGTCCTAAGGGACCATGGGAGGTTTCGGGGAGGCTGGCCTTTGCGGACGGACGCGCAAGGGTGCTACACGATTTAGGCAAAACTAGTTAAGTCCATGATAGATAGTATCAAAGCGGGATAAGCACTCATAGAAACACTTGCCATGCAAACGTGGGGGACCTAGTGGGGCTGCGTTGAGGGCAGCCAGCACGCGCGATCGTTTTAGGGAAAACGGGCATGGAGATGTAGGGAGAAGGAGTCGCTTAGAGGAGTGGGCATCTACGAGTGGCATTCAGAGGAATGACCAACCCTTCATGCAAGAGGCACCACGAGGACAAGCAAGCTAGGATGAATGCAGAACGCACAAAGGTTGGGATGGCTGAGTTTGAGCTATGGCTCAACGTTGGTAACTACACTTGATGGTGCTCAAGGCAAGCGAGGCACTTGGTAAAGAATGAGACCATGCAAGGTGGAATGAGTTGCTCAGCGACCGAAAAAGTTGTACAAAGCTCACAAAGGTGAGGGGAATTGCTAACTCGAAGAATTTGATACTCATGCAAGGGCTTGTATGCAGACGATGGAATATATGCGGCCATCCCAAGGCGATCGAAACTCGGCGCCATGGAGCATTGAAACTTTATCTTCGACATGTGAAGGATATATCCGTAGGCGGCTGAAGTGTGCAATGAGTTCAGCATATTGCTAGGCTTTGAGTGGTGCAGCGGGGACTGTATTGACGTGGAGTCGCAATCTAGCAAGTGTATTTGCAAGAGGCAAAACAACGCACAGTTTGTTCAGCAAATCAAAGTAGTCCAAGGGGATGGTGGTCTCCGAAACTTTTAGAGAGAAAGAAGCAAAGAGAGATATTGCTCGAATGGGACAGATATCCAAGAGGGATAGATCCCGGTTCTCCAGAGGGAGAATCATGTACAACAGACCACACATGTTGAGGAGGAGTACCTCAAAAATAACTCCACGAAGCTCAATGGACTAAGTGAGTGGTGAAGAGTCGTCGCATGATCTCGCTTGAGAGAATACATTAGTGGATGCATTGCGATATCAAGTGGGGGAGCAACCCAAAGCAACACAAATGAAGACACACTTAGAGTCGATATAGAGATCAGACTCAAGGAAGGGCTGACCCATGGAATGGTGGGCACAAGGGCCACCATCAACTCAATGCAAAAATAAGGAGCAGAGCAACTTGGGTATAACTTGGTGAAGTACCCAAGTCGTATGAAGGGAGCCAACATAGAATATCGAACATGGAGTGGAGGCCCAGAGCTTTCCTTGGACAAAGGTCAAGGACATGAACTCTTGCAGAGCTAAGAGCAAGATTATGTTGTTCCATGGGTCCTTCATTCTGATGGAGTGAACTCATCTTGCATGGTGCCAAAGACGAAGGGAGCTTTTGGGCACATGCACCTTATCTCGGAAAAGCATTTGATGGAAGAACTAAGGTGACACAACTTGTGGAGGCGAAGTTGGGTTCAGAAGGCCTTGGCACGGGACAAGAGGATGCGGAGGCGGGTACTCTTGATGAATATACCACAGTGTTGCCATTTCAAGTTGTCATGAAGGAAGCGGTGCGCAATGAAGATTATGCTGGTAGGGGTAGAGGCCCAGGATCCAGACAATGGTGCACCATTTTCAGCAAAGTCGGTGGACTTCGGGAGCTACTAGGTGACAGACTGTCCTAAAGCGGTGCTTCATCTAGGTGAGACCCAAGAACAGATGGATGAAGGTCGATTGCCAAAGGAGCGAACAAAATCGAAGGTGGAAGAGACCCTATAATGTATTGGCAAAGGCCACACATAGAGGGATCACAATTCAAGTTCATCCCATAAGGATCAAAATGCAATGGAGATGTCACCAGGAGGCGACATGATGCAGTAGATCGTGATGGAACAGTTTGTGGCAATGTGATACACACGACGACGGTCCCGTAAGGGACTACTTCATACGGAGGTATGATCAGGAGCTACCGAGAGCTCCACTTCGATGAACAACACGATGGTAGGAAGGGTCATGGACTCAAGGAGTGAAAGTCATGGTACCATAGAGGCGAGTCTTCCGTGCGTGCATCAAATTTTGCATCGGATAAAAGCCTTGGTCATCAGCATATGAAGGCTATGTACCACCGAGGGAAAAGTTCGAATGCAAGTACTAATGAGTCCCATGGGAGGGACTTGGTTATACAAAGGTATGATCAGAGCAGTTTGAGAATTGGACTGCTCCAGAGCTCATATTCACTTAAGGGAGCCCGACAAGCCAGTGGACAAGGTCAAGTAAGTGAACGTTGCTGCCAAGGAAGCTAAGGAGAACAGAATCAGTGCAAACCCTACAACATGATGGCAGAGGCCATGCATTGGAGTTGTAGTCTGTCTTTCCATCGACCAAGGGGAACTACTTAAGAACACAAAGGTGTTGAAGCAGGGGGTCGAAAGGGATGAGGAAGCGATGATGAGTCCAGAGGGACTTAGCTACCCAAAAACAAAGCATCAGTTAGAATGGATGTAGACTCGAAGGAGTGCCACAAAGGCAGATCTACCGATCGTGATGAAAAGGGATGCAGATACGAGGAAACAGATAGTAGAGTCATGGGCATGGCAGCGTTATGGTACTGCAAAGGCGGCACTTTCGTGAAGTCATCGATCAATTGCTCTTATGGAGGGAGAGCGCTTGGTGATGAAAGGGACCGAAGAGGTGGAGCATGCAAGGCAAACTCCAAGTATCAGGACATGGCTGAAGTGTTAGGATCGGAGCGGCACTAAGAGGGGGGGTGAATTAGTGCAGCGGATTAAAACTTCGATTTTAACAAAATCTTTCGTACGATAAGAACGGAACTTGAAAAGTTTAACTTGAAAGCGTATTCTTAAAGTTGCGCTGCAAGGGTAATAAGGAACTAAAGCAGTAAGAAGATTTGCAGTAATGTAAATGACAATAATAAAATGCAAACCAGAGATTACGCCGATTTTTAGAGTGGTTCGGTCAAATGACCTACTCCACTTGCGATGCCCCTCTTCGATAAGGCTCCCACCTTCCACTAGCAAATCTCTTGAAATGGAAGGGTAAACACCCCTCTTACAACCTTTTACAAGCAGTTCAACCTCTTACAAATTTTCAATAAGAAAGAAGGAGGAGAACTCTCTAGCAAATTGAAAACAAGACTTGCTAAGACTTTCTAAGACTTTTCTCTCAATCAAAATGCTTCTCAAAAGTTGTAACCTCAGCTGAGATTTGAGGGGTATTTATAGGCCTCAAGAGGATTCAAATTTGGGCTCCAAAATTTGAATTCTCTTAGGGTTCCCGGTGCTGGAGATGCCACCGCCCAGCCAGGCGGTGCCACCGCCCAGCGCTCGGGTGCTGGACGGTGCAACCGCCCAGCCAAGGAGGTGTCACCGCCCAGCCAGGCGGTGCCACCGCCTGGCTCTCCGATTTCACTGGTTTGGCTTAATTTTGAAGCCCAAACCATATCTGACTTTGGGCCCAGTTGGCCCCTAACCAGGATATAGGATTATCTCTTAATCCTAATCCTAATTACAAGTGAACTACATAACAAAAACACATCCTAAGCAAGCTTTCAACCGCGAACGTCGAGTCTTGTTTCGGCGAGCTTTCCGACGAGCTTCTTCCGACGGACTCCCATCAAGCTCCCGATCTTGTGATGACTTTAACGAGTAGCCGAGCCTTCTCGGTGATCTCCGTGAACCTCCGACGATCTCTTCGGCGAACTTCCGAAAATTCCGATAGGTTCCCGATTTCTTCTCGGTTGGTTCCGGCAGCATCTCCGACGATTCTTCGGACTCTTAAACGTCCATCAATCTTGACTCCGGTATTCTTGCTTTGTGTTTTCTGGTTATCGTAGTTAATCCTGCACACTTAACTCAATAATATGGATTAGATTAATTAACCCATCAATTGATTTAATCATCAAAATCCGAGATTCAACAATCTCCCCCTTTTTGATGATGACAATCAATTGATGACGGAGTTAAACATAACTCCCCCTATCTATATGCCATATTATGAGAAGATGAAAACACTTGAATTTCATCCATTGAATTCAAGCATAAACCGATAAGTTCTAACCGTAGAGCTTATCGTTATTCTCATTAAGCAATAGTAAATGCGAAACTTCGATGAAAATCATAAGTCAAATGATATGGGACAATTTTTACTACGATAGGAGATAAAGATTTTCAACATGAATTTCATGATATCGATGTAAGGCATGCTTTCAATATGATCAATCAATCTTGTGATATTCTCAAGGATTTTGCAAGGCATATAAGACATTCATATCACACAAGCTTTTGCAATTCATATAAGTCATGCTATTAAAATGATACAAGTCATCACTTTTCTCCCCCTTTGTCATCAACAAAAAGGGAATGAGACTTGAAGCACATAATTTATCATACAGAGATTTTATCATTGATCATACATCACTCATCTATATTATCATTGATCATACAAAGATTTTATCATTCAAAATTAAGTATGCTAAAATATTTACGCAGAGTTCATCTTAAAGGAAAATTTAGCATTCATCCATATTATCAAATCTCTTCTTTTTATAAATAACAAAAATTGTAGATGTACAAAGAAGAGATTGGGATAAGAAAAAAATTTTAAGTAGTAACTCCAATAAGTCAAGATCATAATTCGAATACAAATCCATTCAAATTCAATTCGTCAACTTGAAACTCATAATCAAGCCATCAAAATCAATTTCGAGATTCAAAATATCATAAAATCATTAATCTTGATCA
The DNA here is from genome assembly GCF_036884655.1 of Musa acuminata AAA Group. Classification (NCBI taxonomy): domain Eukaryota; kingdom Viridiplantae; phylum Streptophyta; class Magnoliopsida; order Zingiberales; family Musaceae; genus Musa; species Musa acuminata. The sequence continues at coordinate 41,446,003 of NC_088342.1, forward strand.
GATGGAAGCGGTGTTTGACTCAAGATAGGATAAGATAATTTAACAAGTCACCGAGGAACGGAGAGAGAATGAAAAACTTTACGGAAAATCGATTCAAACAATTTTATTCTTAGGGACAATTTAACATACCTAATTCCCTTCTAATGAATTCAAATTGGTCTTCATTCAAAGCTTTTATAAATATATCTGCTAATTGATGCTTTGTGTCAATGAATTCTAGAACAACATCATTGTTAAGGACATGATCGCGTATGAAATGATGCCTAACGTCGATGTGCTTAGTTCTAGAGTGCTGAATTGGATTTTTAGTAAGACATATGGCACTAGTATTATCACATTTTATGGGAATGTTTTTAAAGTGAATTCCATAGTCTTCTAATGTATTTTTCATCCAAATGACTTGTGCACAATATGCACTTGCAACAATGTATTCGGCTTCCGCCGTAGATAGTGCAACTGAATTTTGTTTCTTAGAAGTCCAAGAAACAAGTGCATGTCCTAAAAATTGGCATGTTCTGGATGTACTTTTTCTATCTATCCTGCATCCGCCAAAATCGGCATATGCATAAGCTATTAGATCGAATTTTTCAGATTTTGGATACCACAATCTTAAATTTAGAGTTCCTTTAAGATACCTAAATATTCTTTTAACACTCTTTAGATGAGATAATTTAGGATTAGATTGAAACCTAGCGCAAAGTCCTATACTAAACATAATATCTGGTCTAGTCGCGGTGAGGTAGAGTAGACTACCTATCATTCCCCTATATGTTTTTTGATCGAAATTTTCACTATTTTCATCCATATCTAACTTAGTCGCAGTACTCATAGGGGTGTTTATTGCTTTTGAATTATCCATGTTAAATCGTTTTAACAATTCTAATGTATATTTGGATTGGTTAAGAAATATACTATCACTAAGTTGTTTGATTTGTAATCCTAAAAAGAAAGTCAATTCACCCATTAAACTCATTTCAAATTCATGACTCATACATTTGGCAAATGATTCACATAGTGATTCATCCGAAGAGCCAAAAATAATATCGTCAACATAAATTTGCACAATAAGAAAATTATTTTCGAAATGTTTAATAAACAATGTAGTATCAACCTTGCCTTTGGTAAAATTATTTAAAGTAAGAAAGGAACTAAGCCTTTCATACCAAGCTCTAGGAGCTTGTTTCAAGCAATAGAGAGCTTTAGTCAATTTGAATACATGATTAGGAAGAAGAGAATTTTCAAATCCGGGAGGTTGTTCAACATATACTTCTTCGGAAATAAAACCATTCAAGAAAGCACTTTTGACATCCATTTGAAATAGTTTAAAATTATTACTACTAGCATAGGCAAGGAGCATCCTTATGGCTTCTAATCGAGCCACGGGAGCGAAGGTTTCTTCGTAATCAATACCTTCTTCTTGGTTGAAACCTTTGGCCACTAATCTAGCCTTGTTTCTAACCACGATACCATTTTCGTCTTGCTTGTTTCTAAAGACCCACTTAGTACCTATGACTAAGTGGTCACTTGGTCTAGGAACAAGCTTCCATACCTCATTCCTCTCAAATTGGTTCAATTCTTCTAGCATTGCAATGACCCAAAAATCATCTTTTAAGGCTTCGTCAATGCATTTAGGTTCAATTTGAGAAAGGAAAGCGGCATTAGCACAGAAATTTTTGAAAGAAGAACGAGTTTGAACCCCTTTTGATGTATCTCCTATAATTTGCTCTTTTGGATGAGCATCTACATACTTCCATTCTTTTGGTAAAGAAATTTCGGAAGAAGATGCATTCAAATGGCTATTTTGAGGAGAGGGTTCATTTAAATTCAAATTATCAAAACCAAAATCATCATCAAAATCATTTTTCTTTAAATCAGAAATTTCATTAAAAACTACATGAATAGACTCTTCTATTACTAAGGTTCTTTTATTAAAAATCCGAAAAGCCTTAGAAACAGAAGAGTAGCCAAGAAAGATGCCTTCATCAGATTTAGCATCAAATTTACCTAAGGCATCCTTTTCATTTAAAATAAAGCATTTACAACCGAAAACTTTAAAATAAGAAATATTTGGTTTTTTGTTATTCCATAATTCATAGGGAGTTTTTGATAGAGATGGTCTTATTAGAACCCTATTCATGATGTAGCAAGCCGTATTTACGGCTTCGGCCCAAAAATATTTGGGTAAACTATGTTCATTTAACATAGTTCTTGCCATTTCTTGTAGGTTTCTATTTTTTCTTTCAACTACACCATTTTGTTGAGGATTTCTTGGAGTTGAGAAGTTGTGATTGTATCCATTAACTTCGCAAAAATTTTGAAAGTCATGGTTTTGAAATTCACCACTGTGATCACTCCGAATTGATGAAATCATGAAGCCTTTTTCGTTTTGAGTGAGTTTACAAAATTTAGAGAAACACTTGAAGCAATCACTTTTGTGAGCTAAGAAATAGGTCCAAGTGTATCTAGAGTAGTCATCCACAATCACAAAAGCATATTTGCTTCCACCTAGACTTGTTGTATCAATTGGTCCAAATAAGTCCAAATGGATCAATTGTAATGGTCTAGTGGTGCTAATTTGATTTTTTGGTTTGAAGCTTGTTTTTATTTGTTTGCCTAATTGACATGCATCGCATACCTTATCCTTAATAAACTTCATATTCGGAATCCCTCGTACTAATTCTTGAGATGAGATTTTAGATATTGTTTTCATGCTTGCATGACCTAATCTCCTATGCCAAAGCCAAGCATCATCATTTACGGCGGAGAAACACATTTCATTACCTAGTTCATCAAGATTGATGGTATAGACATTATTTTATTTTAAAGCAATCATAGTCATGTTATGATTTGGTTTTTCAATAATGCACATATTTGATTCAAATCTAACGATATAACCTTTATCGCATAGTTGACTAATACTTAAGAGATTGTGTTTCAATCCATCAACTAGTAAAACATCATCAATGGAAAAACTAAATTTGTTACCAATAGTTCCCTTGCCAATGATTTTGCCTTTGTTGTTGTCTCCGAAGGTGACGTACCCTTCTTCTTTGCTAGTGAGCATAGAGAAATGAGATGGATCTCCAGTCATATGTCTTGAGCATCCACTATCGAGATACCATCTCTTGCTCCTAGCTTGTGGGTTTGTCTACAAAATAGGATGATTTTTAGGTACCCATTTGATTTTGGGTGCCTTAAAAATTGACCCACTAACCTTGTTATTTATTTTTGAATCCTTTATAGTTCCTTTAGGAACCCATATTAATTTTTGTGAACTAATTTTCCTAAATGGACATTTGTAGGCAATATGTCCGGATTTGCAACAGAAGTTGCATTTCATATAAGAGGAAACATGTAATGTAGGTCCTTTTATGAAAGTGGTAGGATTTTGATGTAATCCTTTTACAAATCCAATTCCATTTCTATTTGCGATGTGACCCTTGTGTGCAAGGATCATATCTAATCCTTTGCTACCAACCTTAAACTTGTTTAAGGTTTCCTTAAAGAAGCAAATTTTCATTTTTTATTGCTTCTAAATGCTCACACTTAGAGCATGGAGGAGTTTGAAGACTATCAAACTTATCTTGTAGCAAAGCATGCTCTTTCTTTAAGATACTTAACTTCTTGCTAACAGTTCTACATTCATCAAATAATTAATGAAAAGCGATAGAGAGTTCTTCAAGAGATAAATCTTCATTAAATAAATCACATACCTCTTCTCCTAACGCCATTAGCGCGTAATGAGCAACTTGCTCGGTGTTGGACTCCTCTTCTTCGGACGCGCTTGAATCATCCCATGTTGCCTTGAGCGCTTTCTTCTTTGATGTCCTCTTTTTGGCTTGAGGACAATCGTTCTTGTAGTGTCCCGGTTTTTGCATTCATAGCAAATCACTTGGTCCTTCTTTTGTTCAAATTTATTTTTTACATTATTTTTAAGTTTGTTCTTTCTTAAATATTTTTTAAATTTTTGAGTCAAAAGTGCAATGTCATTGTCACTGTCCTCATCACTTGATGTTCCTTTCAAGTGGTCTTCTTGTGATTTGAGTGCCATATCCTTCCTGTTCTTTGGAAGGGGGTTCTCGAGCTCGTCATGAGCTTGACATGTCATTTCATAGGTCATTAGAGACCCAATGAGTTCTTCAAGAGGGAATGCTTTAAGGTCTTTGGCCTCTTGAATGGCCGTAACTTTTGGATCCCAACTTTTAGGAAGGGATCTTAAGATTTTAGTTACTAGTTCAAAGTTAGTAAAATCTTTACCAAGAGCTTTGAGTCCATTGATGACATCCGTAAACCGGGTGTACATGTCTCCGATGGACTCACTTGGTTTCATTCGGAAAAGTTCGTAAGAGTGCACAAGGATGTTGATTTTGGACTCTTTCACTCGGCTAGTGCCTTCATGAGTGACCTCAAGAGTTCTCCAAATATCAAAAGCCGAATCACACATTGAAACACGATTAAATTCGTTTTTGTCTAATGCACAAAACAAGGCATTCATAGCCTTTGCATTTAAAGCAAAAACCTTCTTCTCCGATTCATTCCATTCGCTCATCGGAAGAGAAGATTTTTGAAATCCATTCTCGACAATAGACCAAAGCTCAAAGTCCATAGAAATGAGGAAGATTCTCATGCGAGTCTTCCAATATGTGTAATCCGACCCATTAAACAAAGGTGGTCGTGCAATAGAATGGCCCTCTTGCATGCCGGAGTAAGCCATCTCTCTTGGGTATTAAACCAAATATGAGAGATAACCTTGCTCTAATACCACTTGTTAGGATTGGAGCGGCACTAAGAGGGGGGGTGAATTAGTGCAGCGGATTAAAACTTGGATTTTAACAAAATCTTTCGTACGATAAGAACGGAACTTGAAAAGTTTAACTTGAAAGCGTATTCTTAAAGTTGCGCAGCAAGGGTAATAAGGAACTAAAGCAGTAAGAAGATTTGCAGTAATGTAAATGACAATAATAAAATGCAAACCAGAGATTACGCCGATTTTTAGAGTGGTTCGGTCAAATGACCTACTCCACTTGCGATGCCCCTCTTCGATGAGGCTCCCACCTTCCACTAGCAAATCTCTTGAAATGGAAGGGTAAACACCCCTCTTACAACCTTTTACAAGCAGTTCAACCTCTTACAAATTTTCAATAAGAAAGAAGGAGGAGAACTCTCTAGCAAATTGAAAACAAGACTTGCTAAGACTTTCTAAGACTTTTCTCTCAATCAAAATGCATCTCAAAAGTTGTAACCTCAGCTGAGATTTGAGGGGTATTTATAGGCCTCAAGAGGATTCAAATTTGGGCTCCAAAATTTGAATTCTCTTAGGGTTCCCGGTGCTGGAGGTGCCACCGCCTAGCCAAGCGGTGCCACCGCCCAGCGCTCGGGTGCTGGACGGTGCAACCGCCCAGCCAAGGAGGTGTCACCGCCCAGCCAGGCGGTGCCACCGCCTGGCTCTCCGATTTCACTGGTTTGGCTTAATTTTGAAGCCCAAACCATATCTGACTTTGGGCCCAGTTGGCCCCTAACCAGGATATAGGATTATCTCTTAATCCGAATCCTAATTACAAGTGAACTACATAACAAAAACACATCCTAAGCAAGCTTTCAACCGCGAACGTCGAGTCTTGTTTCGGCGAGCTTTCCGACGAGCTTCTTCCGACGGACTCCCATCAAGCTCCCGATCTTGTGATGACTTTAACGAGTAGCCGAGCCTTCTCGGTGATCTCCGTGAACCTCCGACGATCTCTTCGGTGAACTTCCGAAAATTCCGATAGGTTCCCGATTTCTTCTCGGTTGGTTCCGGCAGCATCTCCGACGATTCTTCGGACTCTTAAACGTCCATCAATCTTGACTCCGGTATTCTTGCTTTGTGTTTTCTGGTTATCATAGTTAATCCTGCACACTTAACTCAATAATATGGATTAGATCAATTAACCCATCAATTGATTTCATCATCAAAATCCGAGATTCAACATGAAGGGCTAAGGCTAGGGAACTTCGTAAGACCAATGTCAACGAGCTTCTCATCAAGATAGCCGAAAGTGAAGGACTTCGGGTCATGCAAGAGTGCACGACCAAGGAACAAAGCAGGCAGTACGGGGTGTTGTACCTTTGCTACTATATGAAGTAGGCAGCAAGGTTGATGGAGAAGATAGCACAATCCTAGAGGCGACCAAAACTACTAGAGACTTACTCCAAGTTGGGGTGAAAACTTCCTGCATTCCAGAAGTTCGATGACATTGAGAAGGTGAATCACAGTAACTAACTCAACGCAAGGAGTACAAACACTTCAAGTGCTTCAGAATTGTGAGCAAAGAGCAAGCGAAGGCTAGTAACCAGCTCGATGTATGGAGTACAACCCTCGAGGAGGCGGGTGAAGTCAAGTAACTTTTGCCTTCTTAACTCTTAAGAGAATGGGCGAAATTGAGTACCCCAATTCTCTTATCTATCCAGCAAAGGAGCTCTATATAGGTTTAAAGGCTCTTCAAAGATAATTTAAGATAATAGTTATCAAATCATCACCAATGGTGATCAGTGCTACTGAGAGCAGATTACCCGCTTCATTTCCCAACAAAATGCCAATCGAAAGCAAAAGTGATGCAAATCTGTTTGGAAGTGACAACTAAGTGAAAGAAGAGTCACTAGGCAAATTTTATGGAGGAAGGACCCAAAACTTCAAAAGTTTGAGAGGCAATGCTCGTTAAAGCTCCAACAAGCATGAACCCAGTTCAAGCAGCATGAGTCATTTAAGAGACTAGCGCAAAGTAAGGATGGTCTTTTCCTTCATCTGAAGGATCCGCAGGAACCAACAAGGATCAACACAACTTAGCCAACCCTACACTAGAGTCAGAGTCATTGATGAGTTGAAGCAGCATGGTGGATCAAAAGTTCGACTACTCAACAATAGCAGCGGAGAGCAACTGGGAGCCAAAAGGTGCATTGCAACTGGAGCTGAAGATTGAAGACTCAGCAAAGGCGAGGAGTTGCAGTGTCGGCAAAGACTTCGACAAGGACGTCGAAGGAATAAGTGGGGGAGAATGACCTAACAATGATAATTAAGACCTAATTACGATAATTAAGATAAATAATTTTAAGACAAAAATCTAAGTTTTCTAGCATATCATTGGTTTATCCGAACTCCCGGCAAACTTCTAGCGAACTAGTGTGTCATTTGAACCTTTGGCGTATCACCTGATCCATCGGCATGTTGACTCCCGTAATGTTCGATATTGGTGCAATGTTCAATATTGGCACAATGTTCGATTCTTCTGACTTGATGCTCGATCTTTGACTCCAACCCAACCTTTTATTCTTCTACTTTAATTATTTTACCTTTTCATGATTGAAGTTAGTCCTACATCACTTTTCTCAAAACATAGATTAAATGGTAAACTCATCAATTGATTTCATCATCAAAATTCAAGATTCAACAATCTAAAGTGAGAAAATGTCATAATAATAATAAGCAAAAAGACTACGTGTTATGTAACACATGTCATCACTTACATTATTGGCTTGTAGGGCACCTATAACTAGCACTGCACTGTAGCCCTAGTATCCCCATATGAGCAGCTATGAGACCATTCTCCTCCATCATATGGATGGGTATACAGTACACCAGTCTGTCTAGCTATCTTGATGTCCCTCTCGAGTAACCTATGACAGGAATTATTTAAGGTCTGTGTTTAAAGGTGAATCGATCACATTATCGTGATCTCATCATGATCCTATTCCCATTGCACAGATCCATGGACATCATAATATATTTATGCATCAAGCAATATAAAGTGAGAAAATACCATAATAATAATAAGCAAAAAGATTGTGTGTCATATCACATATGTCATTAGTCACGTGATTAGCTTGCATGGTACCAATGACTAGTATGGACATCACAATATATTTATGCAACAAGCAATATAAAATAAGAAATTATCATAATAATAAAAAAATAAAAAAGTGTATATCATATGTGTCATCACTCACGTGAAGGGCATTTTTTACTAGCACTAGGTTCAGCGATAGTACTGCCCAGGTCGACGGTAGTACTGTTTATATAAGCGATGGTACCACTAGAGCCCAGGTTCCCAGGCTTTGTCAACTGGTAGTATCGCTTGGCGCAGGAGGTAGTACGACCAGTATCCAAAAAACTTAGAGATTTAAATTTTTTTGTTTCAATTTTGAAGCAATTTGGGGGTTTATAAATACCTTACTCATGCTTACTTAATGAAGCAAAAAAGGAGCAAGAATTATTGAGGATAAAAGTGTTATAAATGTTAGGACCGTTTTGGCATTTGAATTAGTGCTTTCGTAAAATCACGTATATTTGAAAATCTCATTCGATAAAATCATATCGGAAATACGTTTGAACTTAAAGAAAGTGTGAAGTGGAGTGAGTAGCCAAATCAGTAAGCAATATAAAGAAAAAGGCAAAGAAGAGTGGTAAGACCCTAAAGTCTTATCGTCGCTCTGATACCAAATGATAAGACCCTAAAGTCTTATCATCGCTCTGATATCAATTGATAAGACCCTAAAGTCTTATCGTCGCTCTGATACCAATTGATAAGACCCTAAAGTCTTATTATTACTCTGATACCAAATGATAAGACTCTAAAGTCTTATCCTCGCTCTGATACCAAATGATATGACCCTAAGGTCTTATCATGGAAGAAAGGGGAGAAAAGGGAATGATAATGATCGCTTCGAGGGGATCGGCCTCCTTGATCACTTCGAGGGGATCGGCCCTCCTTGATCACTTCTAGGGGATCGGCCTCCTAGGGTTTGTCCACAAAGTGGAATAACATTTCATTGATTGATTTTTTTCTCATATAGATGCGCGAATGAGATCGCAGCTATCATAGTGCGGGGTTGACGAACCTTAACTTCACACCGAATCTCTGGAATAAGCCCTTCAATAAATATATCCAGAAGCTGTCGTTCCGACAAATCTCTAGCTTGATTTGATAATCTTTTAAACCTACTTTGATATTCCAACACTGTAGAAGTTTGACGAAAATTGGCGAGTTGGCCATCAACATTCTCATATTCGGATGGGCCAAATCGAACAAGAAGCCCTCTTTTGAACTTCTCCCATGAAGGAACTCCGTAAATAGTTTCATATCAATCGTACCACTGGAGTGTATCTCCATCGAGCTGGATTGAGGCTATTTCCACCTTGGATTCTTTTGGAGTTCTGTGAAATGAAAAAAAATTTCTGCCTAAGAGATCTAACTGGTCAGATCTCCATCTTTCCATCTCGGAAATTCCACCTTCATGTGTAAGTAGTTTGTGTCACAATCTTGGGGCCTCTTTCCTGTATTTTCAGATCTGTGCAACGTAGAACTTGAGCCCCCATTTTGTTGAAATTTGTTGAGGCTCTCTAGTAGGCTCTTTTTGAAATCATTAAGTGTTTCTTGTAGTCGGTTCTCAATTCTAATTTCCAATGCTTCCATTTATGCTTTCACCGAGTTATCAGTGGCTATTGCGTAAGACTGCAAATCTGTAATCTCAACTTCTATTTTTGGTGTCGGTCAAGGGTATCAACATTGTCGATGCGAAGTTGCCAAGAAGATGGACGCCGAGGGCAGTGCTACAGTCACTGTGTTGGAGGAAGAGTTGCTGCCCTGTTTCTATCGCTGCGTGGGGTGAGAGCGCCGGGGTTGGAAGGCGACTGCGTTGATGTGGCTGCAGCTGCTGCGATGGTTGCGACCCAAGGGAAGACATCGATGGTGGTGCGGCTAGGGACAGCACCGCCAAGGCTCACCACCGCGGTGGCTGCGACGGTGCGGATGGGAGGGAATGATGCTTGTCTCTATCGCACTGCGAAAGGAGGCACTGGTGACACCGAGGAATCACGTGCGATTGAGGAAACGATGGTGGCTATGACGGTCATGGTTGCCTTGTTTTGATCGCCGCGAAGAGGGATGATCAAGTGACTACAACTGTGACCCAAGGGCAGGCAGCGATGGTGGTGTGGTTGGGGGCAGCGTCGCCAACGGTAGAAGGAGGGGGTTGGTCCACTGGCCGGAAAGCAGCGGCTGCGGTCCTTCTCGCTCGAGCTGTTAGGACCGGAGCGGCACTAAGAGTGGGGGGTGAATTAGTGCAGCGGATTAAAACTTTAGTTTTGAAAAAATCTTTCGTACGATAAAAAACCGAACTTGAAAAGCTTAATAACTTAGAAGCATATGGAAGCATAGTGACTAAGTAAAGTAGTTTGCGGTATGTAAATGGCAAGAATAAAATGCAAACCAGAGAAGACGGTAGTTTATAGTGGTTCGGTCAATCGTGACCTACATCCACTCTTCCGATTCCTCTTCCATCGAGGCCACCGACATCCACTAATGATCTTCCTTTACTAGGCAAAGATCAACCTCCTTCTTACACCCCTCTTACAACCTCTTACAAGTGGTTCACCCTTTTATAAAGATTTCAATGAAAAGAAAGGAGGTGAACACTCAAGCTATTGAAAATAAGACTTTTCCTAAAGCTTTTCTCAACTTCTAGCTTCTCAAAAGGTTGTATTCTCTACTAAGAAATGAGGGGTATTTATAGGCCCCAAGAGGATTCAAATTTGGGCTCCAAAATTTGAATTCTCTTGGGTTTCCGAGGCCGGCGGTGCCACCGCCTGTCAGTGTCTGACACTAACAGTGGACTGGTGGTGCCACCGCCCAGTCAAGCGGTGCCACCGCCCAGGTCTCGGGTGCTGGGCGGTGCCACCGCCTAGGCCAATTCAGCTCACTGGTTGGGCTCCAAACTTGGCCCAAACCAGTTCGAACTCGGGCCCAATTGGCCCCTACTTGGGTTATAGGATTAACACCTAATCCTAACCCTAATTAACATGCTAAATACGAATTTAAAGACATTTTCTAAGCTATTACAAATTCCGTAAGTCAAGACTTCTTCCGGCGAACTTTCGGTGAACTTCCGACGGTCTTCCGATAAACTCTCGGAAACCATTCTGCGGACTCCCGGCAAGCTCCTAGACTTCACGATTTGATCTTGGCGAGTTCCAACGAGCTTCTTCGGCCAGCTTCGATCTTTCTCGACGAGCTCCGCGAACTTCCAACGAACCTTCTGGCGAGCTTCCAAAAAACCCTTCGGCAAGCTTACTCATTCTCGGCTAGTTCCGGCAGCATTCCCGATGAATCTTCGGACTTCCATCGAACTCTCGAACTCGCAACAAATCCTTCGCGCTTGACTCCGACACTTTGTTTCGCTTTATGTCTTCGTCGTTATCGTAGTTAATCCTGCACACACAAGCTAAAACTCTACTCCGATCTAGACAATTATTATAACACGAATTGACATTCTGTTGCTCGGCACGTCATTGGTTGGCGCTTCGTCCGATTCTTCAGCGCATCGTCCTCTCTTGCGGCTTGTTGCCCAATCGACGGTTGACCTCCGCAACCCCGATATCCTTGGCGAAATTTCGCTCTCCTTGGCCCGATGCCCGACGTCCGAAGCCTTCTGCCGTCCAGTATCCTGACATGATCTCCTCCGGCGCAACGTCAATTCCTCCTGCGTTAACTGTCTAGTCCTGATCGAGTAGACCTGCATCACTCAAAATGCAGTTTAAATTATAAACACATATCAAGTGGTTTCATCATCAAAATACGAGATTCAACAATCTCCCCCTTTTTGATGATGACAACCACTTGATGACGGAGTTAACCTTAACTCCCGGAGTTTAAATAAACTCCCCCTATCAATATGCCATATTGATAGAACCTTGAATTCAAACTGAATTCAAGTCATTGCAATATTCATCATGAATACTTGCAACACATCATCATGAACATATGCATAAAACTTATGTATCACATGTCATGTCATCAACATACTTCTCCCCCTTTGTCATCAACAAAAAGGAGAAGTACCACAATCAAGTGTTTGTTATATGGGTTCAACTTATTGCATGAAAAACATAATATTAAATTTTTATCATCATGTAATCTAGCAGTTTTACAACATTTTAGAACTTGCAAGTTAGCAATTTAGAGATGTTCAAGAAAGCAACTCTTGCTTCTTGAAATATGCAAGTTTTATAAGCTAGCAAATTCAAATATATGCAAGTTGGCTTATTTGCTTTTCTTGAGATAGGCACGATAGCACATTTTTACATTTTCTTGATGTTTCAAGCTAGCAATTCTCAGTGATGTTCAAGATAGCAATTTCTTCTCTTTTGAGAAGTGTAATTTTTGCTTTCTTCTTGAATTGTGTAAGCTAGCTATCTCCCCCTTTGTCATTGTCAAAAAAGAAGGGAAAAAAACCTTTACATCAATTTCTAAATCATGACAAAGGTAAGTAATCATTCTTATTTGTGCATCATTATAGTTTTAATGCACAAATTCATTAACATTACATTTCATTTTTTTATGTACGATACCGAAAAATCAATCATCATTATGAGCATATCAACCATGATATTCAAGCATTCATGATATATCATTTTGGCAACATGATCATAGCTATTCAAATGATGGTATCTAAATGTCAAAATTCATTACATCCTATCATGCATGATCATTAACTTCTCATTTGTATTTCATGCATTATTTCATTTCATCTCATAAGGAATATCAAGAAGAGTTATTGGGTGATGAGATAAATATTTTATGAATATACGGAATTGTATAAAAATCATATCATAAGTGTTTCATGTATTCATATTATCACATGAAGCATACAACAATGCAAAGAAATCATGTCATGAAGAATATTAATGTGAAAATTCAGCAAAGATCACATGATACAATCGCAAAGCATGATATAATTATGCGATATATCATGAGATGATAATTTATCATATCAATGAAAGATATCAATTGTTAAACATTATATGATAATAGTCTCAAAATTTTCAATTTGTGATACATGTGATACATTGCGATACACTAAAAACTTTAATGCGATGCTTTTAAGGATATCAACCTATTTTTGATACAAAGCATGGCAAGAGCAATTATATTGCAAGTTTTCTAAGTTTTGCATTTTTTTGCTTCTTTCGAAATAACAATTCTTTGCTTCTCTTTATATTGCAAGATTTGTAATTCATTGATAGTATTTATGATAGCAAGTTCTTTCAATGAAATGATCGAGCTAGCAAATTTTTCTTCCTTTGAAATATGCAGGCTAGTAAACTAACTCCCCCTTTATCATTATCGAAAAGAAGGGAGAACTCAATGGCTAAAAATTTCAACCATTCAACAAGCCAAATATGCAAAGAATTCATGAAAGATATCAATAAGGATCAATTCGTGAATACCAAAGATATGATTCATGGTTCATTAAAATTCTTCTTAACAAGTTCACGATCAAGATTCATATAATTCATAATAAAGCAAATTGATGTACAATCATCACACAATACATACAAGGCAAAGAAATCTTGTTATTTCTATATTATGAAATATATGATATCAAGGCTCATGATTCATTTGAAAAGATATAGCACAAAGAGCAAATTGAAACATTCTTATCAAGATCACATTTTATAAGAAATTTCAAGAATCAAATATCAAGTAATCATCATGTTTCTTCAAAATTCTTAAATCAAGAAGTCAAGGGAAAGTTCATGATTCGGTTAAAACAAAATTTCATTCAAGTTAATTAAAAAAAAATCATAATCAAATCATCATTTTTGAGATTTATAACATGAATAACGTTATTACTATTTCATCAAACTCAATTTCGAGATTCACATAATATCATGAAATCATTAATCTCGATAAGATGGGAAAATCATTTTCTTTTTAAGTGATTCTTTTAACACATCATAAAAAAAACTTATTTATAATTCAAGTGATTTACAAGATATCATAAATGAATTTATCACTTGTATTTCATCAAAATCGAGAACTCTAGAGATAGAAAATGATTGAAGCATTTAACATGATTGAAGCATGATTCATATTTAAAATGTATCTTATGTCGTAAATATGAATCAAGCATTTGTCAAATCTGAAATCATCCTCAAAATTACATTCAATAAATTCATATATGACAAGCATAGATTTATTGAAAAATCAATAAGATAGAGGATTACATTTCATTTTTATAAATTTCTATTCATGTGATTTGCTTCTTATAAGCATGCCTTTACCTTTAATAAAACAAGTGTCAACATTTAAAATGGAAAGGTAAATTTCGTAAAACAAATCATCAAGCATGATTCCATGATAACATCCTTTTAATATCTTGATATTCATCATCAAGTATGATTTCAAAAAATATGTTTAAGAGAAATCATTAAGAGCAAATACATGATACACTCATTTATTTTCAAAATATTCATCATGTTTATTTTCATGAAATCCACAAGATTGGTAAAATAAATTCATTAATTTCAATAGGATAGAAAATTCATTTCCATTTCATACAATTGATTTCATGTGAGGGTATTCAAGTCTTTTGTGAAAACATGTATCATTTTAAAATCGAAATAAAAGTTTCGTCATGAAACCGTCAAGACCAAACACATCATAATATCACATCTATCATCAAAAGACTATCAAGAAATTCATATATAGATGTACATGCACTATGTCATCTTAATATATCATGAGAATGTCATCTTAATTTATCGTAAAAATGATTAGACCAAAAACATGTTAATCTAAAATGAGAGTTTCAAATCAACATTTACTTCAAAATCTCATGCATGACATAAAATCATCAAGATACACATGCATAGATTAATCCTAAGCATTATCACATATCATATAATTATCATCCCTAATGTTGCATATATCATTTAATATTTCAAAACATAACAAGCAAGAAACCTTAGCAATATATTTTTCATGATCAATTTTTTTTTAATTTTTCAAAGATGCTAAAAAGAAAAACATGATATAATTTTTGAAAAACAATTTTTTATTTCCTATTCCTACTATCTAAATTAAGAACTCATGAAAAACTTCAAGTAATTTCAAAATAATTCAAGAGAGTTGAGTTACTTACCTTGTGGTTGAAGCCCGTCAAAGCCCAATTCGTCATTTCACCTTTGGAAGTTCTTGATTCATCCTTGGTTGCCTTCCTCTTCTTTGGCCTCTTCCTCCATTCAAGTTCATTGTTTATTTTAGATTTTTGTTTAATAAACTTATTAAGATTTAGTGTTCGAAGTTCAAGTTCATCATTGTCCTCATCACTTGAGTCATCGCTCAAGTGGAATTCATTTGTCCGGGGTTCCAAATCCTTCCTGTTCTTTGGAAGATGGTTCAAGTGTTCATTGTGTTCATCATGTGCATTGCGCACCATTTCATATGTCATCAATGAGCCGATAAGTTCTTCAAGTGGAAAAATATTTAAATCTTTTGTTTCTTGTATTGCCGTTACTTTTGATTACCAAGCTTTAGAAAGTGATCGTAAAACTTTACTAACAAGTTCAAAATTCGAGAAACATTTGCCAAGAGCTTGTAAACCATTGATGACATCCGTAAAACGGGTGTACATGTCAACAATGGTTTCGCTCAGCTTCAATCGAAAAAGCTCCAAATCATGCATTAAAATGTTGATTTTTGAATCTTTAACTCTAGAAGTGCCTTCGTGTGTGATTTCAAGAGTGTGCCATATGTCGAAAGCCGTTTCGCACAAAGAAACCCGATTGAACTAATTTTTGTCCAAAGCGCAAAATAAGGCATTCATAGCCTTTGCGTTTAAAGAAAAATACTTCTTCTCCAAATCTGACTATTCGTTCATCAGTTTAGAGGGAAGTTGAAAACCATTTTCAACAATATTCCATATATCCAAATTCATAGAAATCAAGAAAACTCTCATTCGAGTTTTCCAATAAGTGTAGTCCAATCTGTTAAACAACGGTGGACGAACAACCGAAAAGCCCTCTTGAAAGCCATGAAGAGCCATTTCTCTTAGGTGTAAATCCAAAATGAGAAATACCGGGCTCTGATACCAATTGTTAGGACCAGAGCGGCACTAAGAGGGGGGGTGAATTAGTGCAGCGGATTAAAACTTCGGTTTTGGAAAAATCTTTCGTACGATAAAAAACCGAACTTGATAAGCTTAATAACTTAGAAGCGTATGGAAGCATAGTGACTAAGTAAAGTAGTTTGCAGTATGTAAATGGCAAGAATAAAATGCAAACCAAAGAAGACGGTAGTTTATAGTGGTTCGGTCAATCGTGACCTACATCCACTCTTCCGATTCCTCTTCCGTCGAGGCCACCGGCATCCACTAATGATCTTCCTTTACTAGGTGAAGATCAACCTCCTTCTTACACCCCTCTTACAACCTCTTACAAGTGGTTCACCCTTTTACAAAGATTTCAATGAAAAGAAAGGAGGTGAACATTCTGTTAGGATCGGAGCGGCACTAAGAGGGGGGGGGGGGGGGGGGGGGTGAATTAGTGCAGCGGATTAAAACTATGGTTTTAGAAAAAAATTTCGTACGATAAGAATGGAACTTGAAAGGCTTAACTTGAAAGCGTATTCTTGAAGTTGCGCAGCAAAGGTAATAAGGAACTAAAGCATGTAAGAAGGTTTGCAGTAATGTAAATAGCAATAATGAAATGCAAACCAGAGATTACGTCGATTTTAGAGTGGTTCGGTCAAATGACCTACATCCACTTGCGAGGCCCCTCTTCGATGAGGCTCCCACCTTCCACTAGCAAATCTCTTGAAATGGAAGGGTAAATACCCCTCTTACAACCTTTTACAAGCAGCTCAACCTCTTACAAATTTTCAATAAGAAAGAATGAGGAGAACTCTCTAGCAAATTGAAAACAAGACTTGCTAAGACTTTCTAAGACTTTTCTCTCAATCAAATGCTTCTCAAAAGTTGTAATCTCAGCTGAGATTTGAGGGGTATTTATAGGCCTCAAGAGGATTCAAATTTTGGGCTCCAAAATTTGAATTCTCTTTGGGTTCCCGATGCTGGCGGTGCCACCGCCCAGCGCTCGGGTGCTGGACAGTGCAACCACCCAGCCCAGGAGGTGTCACCGCCCAGCTCTCGGGTGCTGGGCGGTGCCACCGCCTGGCTCTCCGGTTCACTGGTTTGGCTTAATTTTAGCCCAAACCAAATCTGACTTTGGGCCCAGTTGGCCCCTAACCAGGATATAGGATTATCTCTTAATCCTAATCCTAATTACAAGTGAACTACATAACAAAACACATCCTAAGCAAGTTTTCAACCGCGAACGTCGAGTCTTGTTCCAGCGAGCTTTCCGACGAACTTTCTTCTGACGGACTCCCATCAAGCTCCCGATCTTGTGATGACTTTAACGAGTAGCCGAGCCTTCTCGGTGATCTCCGTGAACCTCCGACGATCTCTTCGGCGAACTTCCGAAAATTCCGATATGTTCCCGATTTCTTCTCGGTTGGTTCCGGCAGCATCTCCGACGATTCTTCGGACTCTTAAACGTCCATCGATCTAAACTCCGGTATTCTTGCTTTGTGTTTTCTGATTATCGTAGTTAATCCTGCACACTTAACTCAATAATATGGATTAGATCAATTAACCCATCAATTGATTTCATCATCAAAATCCGAGATTCAACAATCTCTCCCTTTTTGATGATGACAAATCAATTGATAACGGAGTTAAACATAACTCCCCCTATCTATATGCCATATTATGAGAAGATGAAAACACTTGAATTCCATCCATAGAATTCAAGCATAAACCGATAAGTTCTAACCGTAGAACTTATCGTCATTCTCATTAAGCAATAGTAAATATAAAACTTCGATGAAAATCATGATGAGAGACAATTTTTTTACTACGATAGAAGATAAAGATTTTCAACATGAATTTCATGATGCAAATGTAAGGCATGCCTTCAATATGATCAATCAATCTTGCGATATTTTCAAGGATTTTGCAAGGCATATAAGACATTCATATCACACAAGTTTTTGTAATTCATATAAGTCATGCTATCGTTATGGTGTAAGTCATCACTTAGTCATCACTTCTCCCCCTTTGTCATCAACAAAAAGAGACAAGCCAGCTAATTGATGATCATAGAAAAAAGGTTTAGCATTTAATAGGAACCAAAGTTCATCATTCAAATTTTTCAGAAATAGTTTATCCAAAAGACATCATCATTTATGTAGATCAAAACAGTAGTTATCGAAAAGGAAGGATCAGTTATCGTTCAATCGATGACAAACTTTGAACTTGTTGTTAAAAGCAAACAGAACAGAATAAAAAGATACATCAATTTAATCCTTAGGAGGTAATCCACAATGCTGATACAGGATATCTATTTTTTCATTCATTTGTCGTAGTGTCTTCAAAATTTCAACTTGTTGATTCTGAATTTGTACTTGTTGAGATTTGATCTGAGATAGTTCCGCCATAATGAGATCTTCAGAGGAGGAAACAGGAGCTGAAGGTGCTGCGCCAAAGGGACTAGGAAGAGGAGATTCATTTCCCATAAGAATTGGTGTTTCGGGGTGTTATATTGGTTGAGGAATTGGATCCGTCCTTCTAGGCTGCCTAACCCATATGCCATTGCTAAAAGTGCACCTAAGTCTTTTCAGTAGGTTTTTATTTATTATGTTATATCGATCATTTTGAATAGATTCTTCATCGGGTGGAATGCAAATGTTATAGGCATGAAGAAATCTAGTGATTAACCTCCCATATGGCAATATAGTATCTTTAGCCATAATATCCTACATGTGTTGGCGAATTAAGTACCCAAAACAATTATGCTGACCGGTCATAATCCAATACATGGTTCCTATCTCTATTTGACTTATTTCGTCAAGATAAAATTGTTTGGGGAATATGATGCTTGTGATAATGTGATGAAGAATTTTAGAGTTGAAAGACAGTAAGTGTTCACAGCTCTTGGGTAGGAAGTCAAGGTTTGGATTTGCAAAAATTGTTTCTACGGCTTCGGTATAGGTTGCTCCTATTGTGTTGACGTCCCATTTACCTTTAAAATAGCATCCCCTATCTTTTTCAGTTATGCCAATTAGCCCACAAATAGTGCTGTCAAATATTCTAATGGGTGTTCCTAGAAGGTAAGTGCTTAGGCTATCGTTGTCCTCATATAAGTTGGCATAGAACAATCTAACTAATCGCGGATAGATTGGTTCATCTATTTGTAGTAGAGGTAGAGCTTCTAGGTGTGCAAACCACCTAATGGGTTCTAAGTCCTCTAGTTCATCCCGATCAACGTATTTTCCCTTATGGATACATCGTGTTTTAAATTTTGGAAAGCTAAGGGCTACCTCTTTTGATCTAAAAAGATCATGGTCAAATGAATCTCCTTCAATCCTTTTTCCTTTTGATCTCTTAGGAGCCATTATCTAGACAAGATGATGATGAAATTGTGAAAAATAAGCAAGGGAAAGAGGAAAGAAAAGAGGGAATGGGATACCAAAAAGAGGGATTTCAAGTGTTACCTTATGGAGATTATGTTGAGAGATGGAAAGCTTGGACCACCAAGAATCCTTCTCCAATGCTTCTAAGAGTTAGAATGAGGTTTAGAGGGAATGAGAGAGGGTTTTGAGAGCCTTTTTTTTCGGGTTGGGGGCGGTGTCACCGCCGGCCCTAACCCCTCGGGTTAATAAGGGTCGCTCGGTCGGTGCCACCGCAGGCATCGCGCGGAGGAAAGAAAAAAATTTTTCTTCCTCCCTTTTGTTTAGCTTCTTCCCTCAAGATCATAAGTTATACTTTAATGGATCATTTTGAATTGAAGAAGAAGGAAGAAATCAAATCCACAAAAGAAAGGAAAAGGACGAGTCATTTTTCGTGAAGCTCATTTTAGGGACAATTTAACATACCTAATTCCCTTCTAATGAATTCAAATTGATCTTCGTTCAAAGCTTTTGTAAATATATCTGCTAATTGATGCTTTGTGTCAATGAATTCTAGAACAACATCATTGTTAAGGACATGATCGTGTATGAAATGATGCCTAACGTCAATGTGTTTAGTTCTAGAGTGCAGAATTGGATTTTTAGTAAGACATATGGCACTAGTATTATCACATTTTATGGGAATGTTTTTAAAGTGAATTCCGTAGTCTTCTAATGTATTTTTCATCCAAATGACTTGTGCACAACATGCACTTGCAGCAATGTATTCGGCTTCCGCCGTAGATAGTGCAACTGAATTTTGTTTCTTGGAAGTCCAAGAAACAAGTGCATGTCCTAAAAATTGGCATGTTCCGGATGTACTTTTTCTATCTATCCTGCATCTGCCAAAATCGGCATCTGCATAAGCTATTAGATCAAATTTTTCAGATTTTGGATACCACAATCCTAAATTTGGAGTTCCTTTAAGATACCTAAATATTCTTTTAACACTCTTTAGATGAGATAATTTAGGATTAGATTGAAACCTAGCGCAAAGTCCTACACTAAACATAATATCTTGTCTAGTCGCGGTGAGGTAGAGTAGACTACCTATCATTCCCCTATATGTTTTTTATCAAAATTTGCACTATTTTCATCCATATCTAACTTAGTCGCAGTACTCATATGGGTGTTTATTGCTTTTGAATTATCCATGTTAAATCGTTTTAACAATTCTAATGTATATTTGGATTGGTTAAGAAATATACCATCACTAAGTTGTTTGATTTGTAATCCTAAAAAGAAAGTTAATTCACCCATTAAACTCATTTCAAATTCATGACTCATACATTTGGCAAATGATTCACATAGTGATTCATCCGAAGAGCCAAAAATAATATCGTCAACATAAATTTGCACAATAAGAAAATTATTTTCAAAATATTTAATAAACAATGTAGTATCAATCTTGCCTTTGGTAAAATTATTTAAAATAAGAAAGGAACTAAGCCTTTCATACCAAGCTCTAGGAGCTTGTTTCAAGCCATAGAGAGCTTTAGTCAATTTGAATACATGATTAGGAAGAAGAGAATTTTCAAATCCGGGAGGTTGTTCGACATATACTTCTTCGGAAATAAAACCATTCAAGAAAGCACTTTTGACATCCATTTGAACTAGTTTAAAATTATTACTACTAGCATAGGCAAGGAGCATCCTTATGGCTTCTAATCGAGCCACGGGAGCGAAGGTTTCTTCGTAATCGATACCTTCTTCTTGGTTGAAACCTTTGGCCACTAATCTAGCCTTGTTTCTAACCACGATACCATTTTCGTCTTGCTTGTTTCTAAAGACCCACTTAGTACCTATGACTAAGTGGTCACTTGGTCTAGGAACAAGCTTCCATACCTCATTCCTCTCAAATTGGTTCAATTCTTCTTGCATTGCAATAACCCAAAAATAATCTTTTAAGGCTTCGTCAATGCATTTAGGTTCAATTTGAGAAAGGAAAGCGACGTTAGCACAAAAATTCTTGAAGGAAGAACGAGTTTGAACTCCTTTTGTTGTATCTCCTATAATTAGCTCCTTTGGATGAGCATCTACATACTTCCATTCTTTGGGTAAAGAAATTTTGGAAGAAGATGCATTCAAATGGCTATTTTGAGGAGGGGGTTCGTTTAAATTCAAATTATCAAAACCAAGATCATCATCAAAATCATTTTTCTTTAAATCAGAAATTTCATTAAAAACTACATTAATAGACTCTTTTATTACTAAGGTCCTTTTGTTAAAGACATGAAAGGCCTTAGAAACGGAGGAGTAACCAAGAAAAATGCCTTCATCGGATTTAGCATCAAATTTACCTAGGGCATCCTTTTCATTTAAAATGAAGCATTTACAACCAAAAACTTTAAAATAAGAAATATTTGGTTTTTTGTTATTCGATAATTCATAGGGAGTTTTTGATAGAGATGGTCTTATTAGGACCCTATTCATGATGTAACAAGCCGTATTTAGGACTTCAGCCCAAAAATATTTGGGTAAACTATGTTCATTTAACATAGTTCTTGCCATTTCTTGTAGGTTTCTATTTTTCCTTTCAACTACTCCATTTTGTTGAGGATTTCTTGGAGTTGAGAAGTTGTGATTGTACCCATTAACTTCGCAAAAATTTTGAAAGTCACGGTTTTGGAATTCACCACCGTGATCACTCCGAATTGATGAAATCATGAAGCCTTTTTCGTTTTGAGTAAGTTTACAAAATTTAGAGAAACACTTGAAGCAATCACTTTTGTGAGCTAAGAAATAGGTCCAAGTGTATCTAGAGTAGTCATCTACAATCACAAAAGCATATTTGCTTCCACCTAGACTTGTTGTATCAATTGGTCCAAATAAGTCCAAATGGATCAATTGTAATGGTCTAGTGGTGCTAATTTGATTTTTTGGTTTGAAGCTTGTTTTTATTTGTTTGCCTAGTTGACATGCATCGCATACCTTATCCTTAATAAACTTCATATTCGGAATCCCTCGTACTAATTCTTGAGATGAGATTTTAGATATTGTTTTCATGCTTGCATGACCTAATCTCCTATGCCAAAGCCAAGCATCATCATTTACGGCGGAGAAACACATTTCATTACCTAGTTCATCAAGATTGATGGTATAGACATTATTTTATTTTAAAGTAATCATAGTCATGTTATGATTTGGTTTTTCAATAATGCACATATTTGATTCAAATCTAACAATATAACCTTTATCGCATAGTTGACTAAT
This sequence comes from Musa acuminata AAA Group, assembly GCF_036884655.1. NCBI lineage: Eukaryota > Viridiplantae > Streptophyta > Magnoliopsida > Zingiberales > Musaceae > Musa > Musa acuminata. The sequence goes on from NC_088342.1 coordinate 41,468,538, forward strand.
ACTTAAGAGATTGTGTTTCAATCCATCAACTAGTAAAACATCATCAATGGAAAAACTAAATTTGTTACCAATAGTTCCCTTGCCAATGATTTTGCCTTTGTTGTTGTCTCCGAAGGTGACGTACCCTTCTTCTTTGCTAGTGAGCATAGAGAAATGAAATGGATCTCCAGTCATATGTCTTGAGCATCCACTATCGAGATACCATCTCTTGCTCCTAGCTTGTGGGTTCGTCTACAAAAGAGGATGATTTTTAGGTACCCATTTGATTTTGGGTGCCTCAAAAATTGACCCACTAATTTTGTTATTTATTATTGAATCCTTTATAGTTCCTTTAGGAACCCATATTAATTTTTGTGAACTAATTTTCCTAAATGGACATTTGTAGGCAATATGTCCGGATTTGCAACAGAAGTTGCATTTCATATAAGAGGAAACATGTAATGTAGGTCCTTTTATGAAAGTGGTAGGATTTTGATGTAATCCTTTTACAAATCCAATTCCATTTCTATTTGCGATGTGACCCTTGTGTGCAAGGATCATATCTAATCCTTTGCTACCAACCTTAAACTTGTTTAAGGTTTCTTTAAGAAGCAAATTTTCATTTTTTTATTGCTTCTAAATGCTCACACTTAGAGCATGGAGGAGTTTGAAGATTCTCAAACTTATCTTGTAGCAAAGCATGCTCTTTCTTTAAGATACTTAACTTCTTGCTAACAATTCTACATTCATCAAATAATTCATAAAAAGCGATATAGAGTTCTTCAAAAGATAAATATTCATTAAATAAATCACATACCTCTTCTCCTAAAGCCATTAGCGCGTAATGAGCAACTTGCTCGGTGTTGGACTCTTCTTCTTTGGACGCGCTTGAATCATCCCATGTTGCCTTGAGCGCCTTCTTCTTTGTTGTTCTCTTTTTGGCTTGAGGACAATCGTTCTTGTAGTGTCCCGGTTTTTTACATTCATAGCAAATCACTTGGTCCTTCTTTTGTTCAAATTTATTTTTTATATTATTTTTAAATTTGTTCTTTCTTAAATATTTTTTAAATTTTTGAGTCAAAAGTGCAATGTCATTGTCACTGTCCTTATCACTTGATGTTTCTTTCAAGTGGTCTTCTTGTGATTTGAGTGCCATATCTTTCCTGTTCTTTGGAAGGGGGTTCTCGAGCTCGTCATGAGCTTGACATGTCATTTCGTAGGTCATTAGAGACCCAATGAGTTCTTCAAGAGGGAATGCTTTAAGGTCTTTGGCCTCTTGAATGGCCGTAACTTTTGGATCCCAACTTTTAGGGAGGGATCTTAAGATTTTAGTTACTAGTTCAAAGTTAGTAAAATCTTTACCAAGAGCTTTGAGTCCATTGATGACATCCGTAAACCAGGTGTACATGTCTCCGATGGACTCACTTGGTTTCATTCGGAAAGGTTCGTAAGAGTGCACAAGGATGTTGATTTTGGACTCTTTCACTCGGCTAGTGCCTTCATGAATGACCTCAAGAGTTCTCCAAATATCAAAAGCCGAATCACAAATAAAACATGATTAAATTCGTTTTTGTCTAGTGCACAAAATAAGGCATTCATAGCCTTTGCATTTAAAGCAAAAACCTTCTTCTCCGATTCATTCCATTCGCTCATCGGAAGAGAAGATTTTTGAAATTCATTCTCGACAATAGACCAAAGCTCAAAGTCCATATAAATGAGGAAGATCCTCATGCGAGTCTTCCAATATGTGTAATCCGACCCATTAAACAAAGGTGGTCGTACAATAGAATGACCCTCTTGCATGCCAGAGTAAGCCATCTCTCTTGGGTATTAAACCAAATATGAGAGATAACCTCGCTCTGATACCACTTGTTAGGATCGGAGCGGCACTAAGAGGGGGGGGGGGGTGAATTAGTGCAGCGGATTAAAACTTTGGTTTTAGAAAAATCTTTCGTACGATAAGAACGGAACTTGAAAAGCTTAACTTGAAAGCGTATTCTTGAAGTTGCGTAGCAAAGGTAATAAGGAACTAAAGCATGTAAGAAGGTTTGCAGTAATGTAAATAGCAATAATGAAATGCAAACCAGCGATTACGCCGATTTTAGAGTGGTTCGGTCAAATGACCTACATCCACTTGCGAGGCCCCTCTTCGATGAGGCTCCCACCTTCCACTAGCAAATCTCTTGAAATGGAAGGGTAAATACCTCTCGTACAACCTTTTACAAGCAGTTCAACCTCTTACAAATTTTCAATAAGAAAGAATGAGGAGAACTCTCTAGCAAATTGAAAACAAGACTTGCTAAGACTTTCTAAGACTTTTCTCTCAATCAAATGCTTATCAAAAGTTGTAATCTCAGCTGAGATTTGAGGGGTATTTATAGGCATCAAGAGGATTCAAAGTTTGGGCTCCAAAATTTGAATTCTCTTTGGGTTCCCGATGCTGGCGGTGCCACTGCCCAGCGCTCGGGTGCTGGACAGTGCAACCGTCCAGCCCAGGAGTTGTCACCGCCCAGCTCTCGGGTGCTGGGCGGTGCCACCGCCTGGCTCTCCGGTTCACTGGTTTGGCTTAATTTTAGCCCAAACCAAATCTGACTTTGGGCCCAGTTGGCCCCTAACCAGGATATAGGATTATCTCTTAATCCTAATCCTAATTACAAGTGAACTACATAACAAAACACTTCCTAAGCAAGTTTTCAACCGCGAACGTCGAGTCTTGTTCCGGCGAGCTTTCCGACGAACTTTCTTCTGACGGACTCCCATCAAGCTCCCGATCTTGTGATGACTTTAACGAGTAGCTGAGCCTTCTCGGTTGGTTCCGGCAACATCTCCGACGATTCTTCGGACTCTTAAACGTCCATCGATCTTGACTCCGGTATTCTTGCTTTGTGTTTTCTGGTTATCGTAGTTAATCCTGCACACTTAACTCAATAATATAGATTAGATCAATTAACCCATCAATTGATTTCATCATCAAAATCTGAGATTCAACACACTCAAGCTATTGAAAACAAGACTTTTCCTAAAGCTTTTCTCAACTTCTAACTTCTCAAAAGGTTGTATTCTCTGCTGAGAAATGAGGGATATTTATAGGCCCCAAGAGGATTCAAATTTGGGCTCCAAAATTTGAATTCTCTTGGGTTTCCGAGGCCGGCGGTGCCACCGCCTGTCAGTGTCTGACACTGACAGTGGACTGGCGGTGCCACCGCCCAGTCAAGCGGTGCCACCACACAGGTCTCAGGTGCTGGGCGGTGCCACCGCCCAGTCTAGGCGGTGCCACCGCCTAGGCCAATTCAGCTCACTGGTTGGGCTCTAAACTTGGCCCAAACCAGTCCGAACTCGGGCCCAATTGGCCCCTACTTGGGTTTAGGATTAACACTTAATCCTAACCCTAATTAATGTGCTAACTATGAATTTAAAGACATTTTCTAAGCTATTACAAAGTCCGTAGGTCAAGACTTCTTCCGGCGAACTTTCGGCAAACTTCTGACGGTCTTCCGATAAAATCTCGGAAACCATTCTGCGGACTCCCGGCAAGCTCATAGACTTCACGATTTGATCTTGGCGAGTTCCAACAGGCTTCTTCGGCCAGCTCCAATCTTTCCCGGCGAGCTCCGCGAACTTCCAACGAACCTTCTGGTGAGCTTCCGAAAAACCCTTCGGCAAGCTTACTCATTCTCGGCTAGTTCCGGCAGCATTCCCGACGAACCTTCAGACTTCCGTCGAACTCTCGAACTCGCAACAAATCCTTCGCGCTTGACTCTGACACTTTGTTTCGCTTTATGTCTTCATCGTTATCGTAGTTAATCCTGCACACACAAGCTAAAACTTTACTCCGATCTAGACAATTATTACAACACGAATTGACATTATGTTGCTCGGCACGTCATTGGTTGGCGCTTTGTCCGATTCTTCAGCGCATCGTCCTCTCTTGCGACTTGTTGCCCAATCGACAGTTGACCTCCGCAACCCCGATATCCTTGGTGCAATTCCGCTCTCCTTTACCCGATGCCCGACGTCCGAAGCCTTCTACCGTCCAATATCCTGACGTGATCTCCTCCGGCGCAACGTCAATTCCTCTTGCGTTAACTGTCTAATCCTGATCGAGTAGACCTGCATCACTCAAAATGTAGTTTAAATTATAAACACATATCAAGTGGTTTCATCATCAAAATACGAGATTCAACACGAGCAAGGTGGAGCAGCAAGGAGGGAAGACTACTGGCCGGGGAGCAGCAACGATGGTGGTCACCGATCGGAAAGCAGAGGCGACGGCGGGGCTCGCCGAAAGCAGGGGAAGCATGGGCCCCTTTCGACCAGATGGGCTTCGGATGGGAGAAGATGTGGTTGTGGCTGTTACAGCGCAACGAGGAGGGGAGGTTGCTGGTTGAGGGCTGGGAGGCTGCGTGCAGGTTGAAGGCTAGGTGGCTGCGGTGTCGTTTGACAAGGTCGAGAGGCAGCGGAGGGTCCGGTGGTTGCGGCAGCAGAGGATGCTCTGTTGTTGATGCCGGTGGAGGAGAGGATGTTGGGAAATCATTGGGGGGCAACATCATATGCGCAGCGGAAAAATAAGAAAACAAAATCCCCGATTCCCAAAAGGATGTTCGTCGTCGTGCGAAGATTGGTGCGCAAAAATCCGCAAAACATAAAACTGCGTATAGAGATTGTTTTACCTAGGGAGATCGTATATCCCTGTTTCCTTGCAGATCCTTAGGAGAGGGTGAAGGAGGTCAAGCGTCCTACTCTCTAGCGGTAATCCACACAGCAGGGTTGCGACGACGCTCCTCAAAACTCCAGGCCTACTCTGAGGTGGAGAGGGAGAGGAGAATAGGAAAGGCAAGCAAAGACTCTAGCCTATGAGGCTGTGAATCCCTCCTATTTATAGAGATCCCGTGTCAAACCCTAATGGGTCCTTCCCTAGTGGGTATTGGATCTGCATCCAATAAGACAAGGGCTCCATCGGATATCTCATATCCGAACCTCTACTCATCGCAATGCCTACCATATGTGTGTGACCCTCTAGGCCCAATATCGAGTTGGCCGTGAGTCATACCTGTCAGAACTCCTTCTAACTGAGTGAATTATTATCTCTGTAATAATTCACTTGACTCATCGACTACGGACGTACTAGGCCACTACGCCGTAGTCCCCAGACGATACAGGGGAATCCAATCCATTGGACCTGTCTGTCCTTAGTTACCATGTACCTATAGTCCCTTATCCATCTAATATCCCAGAGACCGTATATCGAGCATGGTGCTGTCAGACCCATACGGTTTCTACTCGAGTCTCGCTCTAATCGGATTCTCCCGGAGAACTCTTTCTCTCTCAACCCGAATGACCCTGGCCAGGGATTTGTCTGAGCAAGAACACATAGGATATTCCTCTCATGACACCGAGAGTGGATGATCCTCTATTGACACTCAATAGCCCTCGTAAGGTCGACTACCACTCCCAATGACCAGCTGTACTAGATCTGGGGACAACCAAACCTATAAGTCTGGTATCAAAGAGTGGAGCACTCATACAGGACATCCTTGGTGTCTCAAGTCTAAGGACCAGATACACCACTAGGACTACGGAATCGCTGTCTGACAATAAGGCATCATCAACCATCCAGCATTCCGTAAGCGGATCAATCAGTGAACTCATTCTCCAATGAGCACCTGTACTGTATCCCTAGTGTCCCTACACGAGCAGCTATGAGACCAGCTGCATCCATCATATGGACGGGTATACAGCACACCAGTCTATCCGGTTATCACGATGTCCCTCTCGAGTAACCTATGACCGGGATTATTTAGGATATGTGTTTAAAGGTGAATCGATCTCATTATCTTGATCTCATCACGATCTGATTCCCATTGCACAAATCCAAGGACATCACAATATATATATGCACATATGCAATTGTTATAAAGTGATATACGCCAAAATATAATAAGCAAAAAGATTATGTATCAAGTCACACGTGCCATCACTCACGTGATTGGCTTGCTGGGCACCTATGACTAGCAGAGGAATCCGCGTCTGCGGCGGCAACCCAAGGGGAGGTAGCTAGGGTTGCAGTTGGGGGGCGGGCGGCGGTGATCGAGCAGCAGCAAGGCGGTTGGGAAAAGTGGTGGTGATGCAGTTGGGAACAAGGACAATCCGTGAGTTGCCCTGTTTCGGTCACCGCGAGGAGGGTGACAACCGGCAACTATGGCTACGACCCAAGGGGTGGCAGGCGGTGGTGGAAAGGCAGCGGTGGTGGCGCGGCTGGGAGCAGCGTCACCAACGATCGCCGAGGAGGAGAGGTCGAGCGGCTGCGATGCAACGCAAGGGGAGACGGGCGGCGGTGGAGAAGGAGGCAGCGGTGGTGGCTTGTGTGGGAGGCGACGGGCGACGTTGGCCTATAGCCAGGAAGCGGGGCGATGGTGGTCACTGGCCGGATAGCAGGAGCGACGGGTGGGCTGGCCGAAAGCAGGGGAAGGCTGCGGCTTGGGAAGCAGGGGAGCGGCTACGGGCGTGTTTTTTTTTTTTTTTTAAGATAGCTACAGCAATACCGCTGCAAGAATGCCAAGGATCGTTGCTCTGATACCAAATGGTAAGACCCTAAAGTCTTAAAAATCTTATCATCGTTTTGATACCAATTGATAAGACCCTAAAGTCTTAACATGGAAGAAATGAGAGAAATGGGGATGATAATGATCGCTTCGAGAGGATCGGCCTCCTTGATCGCTTCGAGGGGATCGGCCCTCCTTGATCACTTTGAATGGATTGACCTCTTAGGGTTTGTCCACAGAGTGGAATAACATTTCATTGATTGATTGATTGATTAATGAAAGGGTTACATCACTATTTATAGAGTTCCACCCAGAGTCCATCAGGACTTGAACTCTAATAATAAATAAATATTAAATAAACCTCTACTTGACTCTAACTAAACCAAACCGACTCAATAAACAACTGAACTAAACAAACTCGATAAACATTATTCAAATGCTTAGAAAAAGGGTCCTAACAAAGAGAAGACACACCAATTTTATAATGGTTCAGTCATCGTGACCTATGTATACTCCTGATTCCTCTTCACTCGAGGCCATCAGCTTTCACTACTGATCTTCTTTCAATGGGCAAAGATCAAATACCCTTACAACTCTTTCTCCTTTCGACAAGCTCAAGAGAGAACATTTACACCCCTTTTTTATAAGGTATCCTTCACACACCTCCCTTAGAACAACCTCTAAGCTCAAGGAGGAGGGACTCAACTTTCTCATAGAGTTTTCATATTCTAAACCCCAAGTTTTCATTCTCTTTTCTTATTAAGTCAAGTAGGAAAGATTGAGGAATTTATAGGCTCCAAATGGATTCAAATTTGAAGCTATAACGGTCTCATCCCGGGTTTTCGGGATATTGGCGGTACCATCTCTAGTACTAAATAGTATCACTGCCTGCCAGACTCATAATTGGCGGTACCACCACCTATCAGTTTGACATTGAGCAGCACCACCACTCAGTCTGTCATTGCCACTAGGAGGTACCTTCGCTTAGTCTGACGATACCATCGCCTGACACTATTTGGAAGACTGTGTCTGGGCAGTACCATCGCCCAGACAACCTAGGAGGCCAAGCCTTAGATGGTGCCACTTCCCACCCTAGTGGTGCCACCACTTGGGCTAGCTAAGGGTTATTGAATGGGCCTTCTACTTGGCCCAAAGTAGCCCCAACTTAGGCCCAATAGGCCCCTAATTAAATTGGCATGGTTACACTCCAAAACCAACTCAATTAGACTCTAAACTTTAACCAAGAATTAATTACAATCATAAAGCTTATGTTGTCTAGCATGTCATTGGTGTTAGGACTATGATGACACTAAGATGAGGAGGTGAATTAGTGCTTTCGTAAAATTACATCGGTTTGAAAATTCTCGTTCGTTGAAAATCGATATCAGAAAAGAGTTTAACTTGAAACATTGCAAGAATAGTAATGAGCATGTAAAGTAGTTGCAAAATAAGTAAACAAGCAGAGAAGGGGAGGCACACCAATTTTACAATGGTTTGGTCATTGTGACCTACATCCACTCTCGATCCCTCTTCACTCGAGGCCACCGACTTCCACTACTGATCTTCTTTCCAATGAGCGGAGATCAATTACCTTTACAACTCTTTCTCCTTTTCATAGGTTTAGGATAGAACATTTACACCTCTCTTTTTTATACTTAGACCTCACTTCGCCCTTTAGAAGAACTTCTAAAAACTAGGAAGAGGTGACTCTATACTAAGAGAGATTTATAACTTTTTTCACAAGGATTATTTTCTTCTTTTTTGCTCAAATTCATGCTTCTCCAAGTAGGAATAGCTGGAGTATTTATAGACCCCAAATGACTTCAAAAATAAAGCAAAAAAGGTCTCATCTCGGGTTTCCCAAGTCCTAACGGTACACCACTCAATCTGGTGGTACCATCACTGGACATAATTTGGGAGCCTATGTTTGAGCAGTACCACTACCCAATCGGGTGATACTAGCGCCTAACATTATCTAGGAGACTATGTCTGGGTGGTACCACCGCCGGACCCTACTACAGGACACTGAATGAGCCAAACAGTAGGCCCAATTGGCCCCTAATTGAGTTGGATTATTTCACCTTAATACTAAATTAAATCTAAACTAACTCAATCTAGACACAACTGATTATAAGCATGAATCATATATTATCTGGCATGTCATTGTTTCTTCCGATGCTTCATCCGATCCTTCAGCAGAGTTTAAACTAAACTCCCCCTATCAATATGTCATAATTGAGATAAACCTTGAATTTAAATTGAATTCAAGTCAAAGCAATTTTAATCATGATTCACATCATGCAATACATCATATATATCATCATAATAAAATCATGAGCATTGTATACATAATCATAATTTTAAAACTTTAAAGTGCATCATATCATATATGATTCAAATCATCATTATACCTTCTCCTCCTTTGTCATCAGCAAAAAGGAGAAAAGTGCAAGCTCTTACTTACCTTTCTATACACACAAGGTTCATCTTCGTTCTTAATGAAGTCATAAGATCTGATTGCTTCATCAATCTTATGTTCCAACTTTGGGAGGCTTGCTTTAGTTCATAGATGAACCTAAGAAATCAGTACACCTGGCTTTCTTTAGATATGAATCTCTTAGGCTGTATCATATATACCTCCTCCTCGAGGTTACCATTGAGGAACCTAGATTTTACATCTATCTGTCAAATCTCATAATCATAGTGTGTTGTAATAACCAACATAATTCGGATGGATTTTAGCATGGCTATAAGTGAGAAGGTTTTGTCATAGTCAACACCTTGCCTTTGACGACACCCGTTAGTCGTTAGCCTCGCTTTATAGGTCTCTACCTTTCCATTTACTTCAATCTTCTTCTTGAAGATCCACTTGCAACCAATGGGTATGATACCCTCGGTTGCATCAACTAGGTTCCAAACCTTGTTGAAGTACATGAAATTCATCTTAGAATTTATAGCTTCTTACCACTTCTCGAAGTCTATACTCATAATAGACTTTTCGTAGGTCTGAGGATCAATATTCTCAACATCCTCTCTTCTGATATGTCCCACATATCTTTCAAGAGGGTGGGGTACTCTGCCAGACCTACGTAAAGTTGGAACTTATGTGTTAGGTACCTGAACAGACTCAGGTTGTAGAATGGTGCTTGAGCTAGGTTCTCCAACTCGCTCAACTATATCATGCTCCCACTAACTCTACCAAAAATGTGATCCTTATCAAAGAATACTATTCTCTTGGCTACAAAGACCTTTTAGTCCTCGGGGTGATGGAAATAATACCCATAAATTTTCTTAGGATATTCTACGAACTTGCACAGCTCCGTCCTGGATTCTAACTTATCAGCATTGTATCTCTTAACATGGGAAGGGAGCCCCAAATCTTAACAACCTTAAGTTCATGCTTCTTTCCTTTCCATATCTTATATGGTATAGATACTACCGACTTAGTTGGAACTCTGTTCAAAAGGTAAGCTATGGACTCTAGGGCGTATCTCCAGAATGAGAGGGGTAGGTCGGTGAAACTCATCATGGACCGCACCATGTCTAACAGTGTATGAGTCATCCTTTCGGATACACCATTGAGCTGAGGTGTATAAGAAGGTGTCCATTATGATAGAATCTCATGATCCTTGAGGAATTGGGTAAACTCTGTACTCAAGTATTCACCTCCTTGATTTAATCGAAGAGTCTTGATACTCTTTTCAATTTGGTTCTCTACTTCATTCTTATAGTCCTTGAATTTTTCAAAGGCTTCGGACTTATACTTCATTAAGTGCACGTGTCCGTAACTAAATAAATCATTAGTGAAAGTAATGAAGTAGGAGTAACCACTTATGACCTGAATTGACATAGTAGAATTGAAGAATGGATCATTAGAATTGACCTAAATTGACATAGTAATGAAGTCCGTAACTAAATAAATCATTAGTGAAAGTAATGAAGTAGGAGTAACCACTTATGACCTGAATTGACATAGGACCATATATATCGCTATGTATGAGTTTGAGTAAGTTAGTGGCTCTCTCTCCAATTCTACTAAATTGAGAGTTGGTTAGTTCTCCATGAAGATAAAGTTTACAAGTTGCATATGACTGATAATCAAATATCCATTCTTCAATGACTTTTGAATCCTTCTCTTATAGATATAACCTAGCCAACAATGCCATAAGTATCCATTGTTCATTTCATCTCATTTTCTCTTGGACATACTTTTCATGATATGTGGAGTAGTGTTCAGTATAAATAAACTATCATACAATGTTCCTATCGTGATGATCTTATCATCCAATATTATTAAACAACCATTGTTCTAAAAAACTAATTTATATCTACTAACTTTCAAACATGAAATTGAAATAATATTTTTGATAATAGAATGAACAAAATAACATACATCCAATATAATAGTAGCTCACCAAGAAGATGTAGGGTGCCCTCGCCAACAACCACTATAGCAACTTTTGGTCTATTGCCCATCTTGAGATCCATCTCATCTCTCACCAATTTTTTAGGTCTTGATAGAACTTGCAATGAATTATAGATGTGGTAAATACTGTCGGTATCTAATACCTATGTATTATCATAAGAATCTGACAAATGAAGACTAATCATGAATTTATCTAAGCTTCTCTAAGCTTTTGTTTCGCCTTCTTTGCAATGTACTTTTTGTCATTCCTCTTCCAGTGCTTATATTTACCATAGCGGAAGTACTGGCATTTGTCCTTTACCGGGTCCTTCTTGGCAATCTTTACTTAACCCGGTTTGCCCTTACCCTTGCCCTTCTTAAGGGACTTTTCTGCCTTCCTTTTCTTTCTGGTCTCACCAGCATAGAGAACTGACTTCTCTTTCTTGATAGTGCTCTCAGCCTCCCTCAACATATTGAGGAGCTCAAGGAGAGTCACTTCAAGCTTATTCATATTAAAATTTATGATGAACTTAGAAAAGGAATCTGATAGAGACTAAAGCACAAGATCCACACATAGGTTATCCTCTACTAGTCATAGGTGCCCAGCAAGCCAATCACATGAGTGATGGCATGTGTAACTTGACATGAAATCTTTTTGCTTATTATATTTTGGCATTTATCACTTTATATTGACTATTGCATATATGTATGTATATATTATGATGTCCTTGGATCTGTGCAATGGGAATCGGATTGTTATGAGATCACGATAATGAGACCGATTCACCTTTAAACATATATCCTAAATAATTTCAGTCATTGGTTACTCGAGAGGAACTTCTAGATAACCAGACAGATTGGCGTGCTCTATACCCGTCCATATAATTAATGCAACTAGTCTCATAGTTGCTCGTGTGGGGATATTAGGGATACAATATATGTACTCATTGGAAAATGAGTTCACTGATTGATATGCTTATGGAATGCTGGATGATTGATGATGTCTTATTATCAGACAGCGATTACATAGTCTTAGTGATGTATTTGGTCTTTAGACTTGAGACACCAAGGATGTCCTATATAACTGCTCCACTCTTTGATATCAAACTTATAGGTTTGGATGTCCCAGATCTAGTATAGCTGGTCATTGGGAGTGACAGTCAACCTTACGAGGACTATTAAGTGTCGATAGAGGATCATCCACTCTCGACGTCATGAGAGAAATATCCCATGTATTCTTGCTCAAACAAATCCTTAGCCAAGGTCATTCTGATTGAGAGAGAATCTGATTAGAGCGAGACTCGAGTAGAAACCGTATGGGTCTGACAGCACCATACCCGATATACGGTCTTTGGGATGTTAGATAGATGAGGGATTATAGGTACACGGTAATTAAGGACAAACAAGTCCAATGGATTGGATTCCCCTGTATCGTTTGGGGACTACGGCGTAGTGGCCTAGTACGTCCGTAGTCGATGTGTCGAGTGAATTATTATAGAGATAATAATTCACTAAGCTAGACGGAGTTCTGCCAAGTATGACTAATGGCCAGCTTGATATTGGGCCTAGAGGGTCACACACATATGGTACGCGTTGCGATGAGTAGAGGTTCGGATATGAGATATCCGTCGGAGCCCTGACTTATTAGATATCCAATAAGTCCTTGAATTATTGGATCCTATGGATGAGATCCATAAGAGCCCATAAAAGATTATTAGATAGAGATCTACTAATCTAAGAGGCTTGGGTAATTGGATGCAGATCCAATACCTAATAGGGGATGATCCATTAGGGTTTGATAAGGGACCTCTATGAATAGGAGGGATTCAGTGGTTCACATAGGCTAGAGCCTTTGTTTGCCTCTCCTATTCTCCTCCCCCACTCCACCTCAGAGCAGGCCTAGAGTTTTGAGGAGCATCATCATAACCCTACTGTGTAGATTACCACTAGAGAGGAGGACGCTTGACCTCCTTCGCCCTCTCCTAGAGATCTGCAAGGAAATGGGGATATACGATCTCCTTAAGTAACACAATCTATTCTATATGTAGTTTGTTTCATGGATTTTTTGCACACCAATATTCGCACGACAACGATGAACATCTCTTTAGGAATAGGAGATTTTGTTTTCTTGTTCTTTCACTGCACATGTGATGTCGCCCCCAAGATTTTCCAACATCCTCTAAGATCGTTCCTAGACTCATGAGTTTCACTATCCACTCAATAATAATAATCACAATACACATATAGTCCATGATCATCCATCCACATCACATATCATATGTTTACATTATCATGTAGGACTACTAGATGATGATGATAATAATAATAATAATAATAATAATAATAATAATAATAATAATAATAATAATAATAATAATAATAAAACCATTCAATTAATTATTTTACATCTATTTCTGGTACCCTACCCTAGGGTGCCCCATGCGGCCAGGAAACCTTGGTCGTAGGACTGCCTTGGCCAGCCAAGGATCCTTGGCCCCTAAGGTTGCCTCTACAACCAAGAAACCATGGCTGTAGGGTGAGCATGGGTGGCTAGGAAACCCTGGTTGCCAGGTTGCCCCATGCGACCAGGAAACCCTAACCACCATGGGTGCCCCTTGTAGTAAGGAAACCTGGCTGTAGGGGCTGCCTTCCCCCACGCCGAGAGCACCCTTGCTACTCTTGGCCTTGCTGCATTTGGCCAGGCTGAGAGCAGCAAGATGTGCTCTTGACCAAGAATGCAAGTAGCCTTTAGCCAAACTACAAGACAGCAACAATTTTTGCTTATTTTCCTCTATTCTGCGACAATAATTTTGTTGACAAAATATTTGAGCTCGGGTTCCCTTAAGAGCCCCTTCTCCTTGATTTAAAGAAAGATTTTTATCCTGGATGAATTCAGAGATGGTGGTGGTGGCCTTGGGAGTGGAGGCTCCGACCTATTGAATTTCTTCTTGGACAATCCTATGGAAGAACCTCGAGGCTATTCCACATGGGGCCATTTTATTCATCTCCTCATGCCTCGCTGCCACTAGTGTTTCAACAGCCATAAACTGATGAGCCCTCTAGAACATCTTAGAGACGATTGTTTGGGGCCTTTCAACGAATGACCAAAAGAATCTCATGGGTCATAGTCCTATCATGAATGCTTATATAATTAGTAAGGGATGAGCATCTGTTACCCTTCGAATTTCCATGGCAAAGCGAGTGACGAATAGAGAGAGAGAGACAGAGAGACTCCTCCTACCTTAGCCCGAGGAGTGTCACTGTAGTTGGCTTGGGTTCACCCTCCCATCGTGCTATTCTCGTGATCCTCCTTAGTCTTATATACTTCTTTCTAGACCTCGTCTAAGCGTCGATTTATCCTCCATAGTTGAGCTCACAATGAGCCCTTCACTAAGTCAAACGATTGTGTACTTGCCTTGAGAGAGGTAGGAATGGTATTTCTGGTGTTGCACTCTGATGTTGGTCCTAGGTTTTCTAGTCATTCCTTGGTTAGAGGGTCAGTATCAGGAGCCATAAGTGACAAGCCAACTGAAGAAATGTAGTGCCTTAGGAGAGCAAGGGTTAGCTAAGATACGAGTGATGACGGAGGGGGAGTGGCTGCTTCTTGAATGAGCTATGGTATATGGGGTGCGATGGTCCATATAATCCCTGCCAATGCTTGCACTTGATGGGTGAGGCTAAGGGGTGTCTCTAGGGGACCACCATCTATCCTATGCTGATACCAAGAGGTGAGAGCCCGAGGTCGTCGAATGGATGCCAATAGCGCACGAAGGTTTGGGCGGAGGCATTCCCATATATTTGCGAAGAAGCAAACGATTGGCCTCCAAGGCGGAAGGTAAAATGGGTAGCGAGTGCCTCCTCGGAAGGGCGCTCATTGAGGTTATTTGTTGGTGGACATTCTTATTACATTGGGGCCCTCCTTCAGTTCTAAAAATATTGTGATTCTTTATGCCATGGCTCAGGAATGGGCACAACTTGGTTCGGTCTCAATTGTGTAAGGAAGGCTTCACGGAGAAGGGATAAAGAATCATGGTCACCGTCTCCTAGGGTGTTCTCTGATAGATTCGCGAGGGGCTTCTGGTCCTAAGTCCTTGCACAATAGGTCAACACCGGGAGGGGAGTCCCGGCTTGACCCCTATGAAGCTTAAGTTAGTTTTTATGAATAGTGAATCTTATCCCCAAGCACCTGCCTAAGAATGGTTTTTATACCTTTCATAGGGAGTCAACTCCCCTTGTGCTTGCTAACATCTGTCGACATTTCTAGTGGGCGATTTATCTATTCTAAGGCCATCCTTTTGACCCCATGCCTTGCAAGGTTGTATCCTTGCTGGCAAGAGTCGCTTGATTCTGAACGACGTGGATTTGTTGTATGCTGCTTTAGAGCCAAGCGACGTTGCTTTTGAGCTAGGCTACATCGCTTCAAGACATAGTCGTTTCTAAATTGATCTATGTCATTTCACACTACTTTGAAATATATGCGCTACTTTGATTAGAGTGGCATCACGTGTAATCTAAGGTGGCTGCTAGTTGGGCGGTACCAAAATATCCTATATCAACCAAATATTTCTTCTACTAGTGAGGTTCAAATCGTGCCTCAAGGTATACTTGATCGATGTGTCGTGATGCGTCATAGATATCCTATCATAGGGATGCTTATTTAGTGGGCTAACTTACAAATTGAAGATACCACTCGAGAGTCTTACAAAGCATTAGAGGAGAAATTTCTAGAATTTGTTGTTTCTTAGTCTTGAGAATACGACTTTTTTGAAGAGACGATAAATGTTAGGATTCCTTAATTTTAGTAGTCTTTAATTTTAAGGATTTGATATTAATCTTTATTTTTCTTATATAGTTTTTCTGATTTATGCTAGGAGTTTATTATGATTCATGTAACAAATTAGGAATTGCTATTTTTATTTTTTAAGGACTCCTAGTCCTAGTTGACTAGGGATTAAATAACTCTATAAATATATAATATCTTTATCTATTCTTCTTAAGTAATCAAATACAACTCAAAGTCTTTGGCTAACTTAGAGGATCCCCTCGAAAAGATCAAATCTTTATCTGTTTTTGTTAGATAAAACTATAGGGTTTTATTGGTTATTTTATTTCTAAAATAATAAAAATATCTTATTATTTTTCTGTATGTGTTAATTTTTATTAGACTTTGAATATTCACTTATAATAATAAGAATTTCTAAAATAAACACATGAAATCTTATTATTTCTGTGTATGAGTTAATTTTTATTAGACTTTGAATCTTCATTTATAATATTTTTAAATACAACTTATAATCTACTTACTCTATTTATCTCATTGGATGTATTTTAGAAATTTTAACAAATAAAAAGTATTATTTGGAAAATATTAAAAGATGATATATGCAAGAAAACACAAAAAAAAATAGTATTTTCAGATAATTTCTTTTTTATCATTAGGTTTTTCCTATTTTAAGATATATAATACTGAGTGGAATGTTTGACAGGCAGATGGAATCTGCATTGTGACCGTCGCATTTCCTCACTTGACGAAGTGTCATATCGTACTGATGGAACTATGACAACATTACGAACGTCATCAGAGTGCATTGACGGTAAGGTGGTAGTAGCTACATAGTGCATGAAGTGCAGAAATTTGGAGTCGTAAGGTACTAAAAGGCCACGTAAACATATATAATTGGAAGTCGCATTATACAAGTCAAACAAAGAGAAAGTGGGAAAGAAAAGCAAGTGCAATTATAACATCATCCATCCACATCGGATTTGTCACATGATTAGGATTTGAACCTACAAGTGCAATATGATTCCATATGCGCACCAACATCAATACTGGTTCTAAAATAGCAAGGTCCGAAAATAAGGATTAAGATACAATTAAAAAATAATAATTAGAGTCATAGACTCTCTTTTTTCTTCTTCTTCTTCTTCTGAATCGCAAGTGAGAATCCATAGTGCAAATTTGGAGTCAAATTGGATCGTATTCAGGATTATTGTGTGATAAAAAATTAAAAAAAAATCTGATGCAAAATGAGCATGAATAATTGAGACAAACTTGAATAATGGTGCTACTTCGGGTGGAATCAATGAACAGTTTATTTAGCTATATGTCAATGTCACATTCTCAATGTTATTTTCCTCATGTTATTATCACAATACATATCAAATTATTCCATTACAGATGGTTGGTTTGCTTTTTGGATGGGAACATTCATTGCAATCAGTACGAAGTTGGCCTAATTTTAACCTAAAATTAGGTAGGGACATCCATAACCTATTAATGGGACACAGGGACAGCTCATTAAAATCCTTTATTATACACAATATGTTTCTCAACTTATATATATATATATATATATATATATATATATATATATATATATATATATATATATATATATATATATATATATATGGATGTCTGGGTTTCATAACTCACGATATAAATTCATCATTTAGATAGGACACCATAAAGCTAATGAATCACTAATACCAAAGGCTTATTTATGTACTTTGATTGTTATCTTCCAACTAAACATATTGTGCAAACAACTTTATTCACATTAGATTTTTTTTTAAAAGACCAATTTTAATAATATCTATTTTGATTAATACTTTTACCCATTTTATGTCATCCTTTTAAAACAATCAATAAATAATTGATTTCAAAAATACATTATAGCTACACACGAATCAATGGATCGACTAACGTCTCATCATAATATTTAAACTTTTTCCTACTATACTAACATAAGATACCAAGATTCTATCATTTTTTTAGAGTTATTATATCTTAATAATTCTGCGAGTAATAGTATTGTATATTCTTCATTAATTTTCTTTAGGTAATTCAATATTTCTTGGAGCATGTTTAAATACTCTATTCAGTTTATTATTTCTTGCTCCGTTATTGATATGTAAAGCTTCATCTTTTGTTATCTTAGAATCAGATTTTAAGATTATGTTTGATCTCTGTAGGGGATCAGCCTCCTTGGAACTCTATAGGGGTTTCTTCCTCCAAGTTGTTGTTTTTCTCTTCTGCATGAGAAGGATACATCCATAGAAGGCTAAAGTATGTAGCGAGTTCAATATGTTGCTAGGCCTTGAGGGGTGCAGCGGGGGCTGTATTAACGTGGAGTCACAATCTAGTAAGTGCGTTTGCGGGAGGTAGAACAATGCACAGTTTATTCAGCAAGGCGGAGTAGTTAAAGGGGATGGTGGTCTCCGAAACTTTCAAAGAGAAGGAAGCGAAAAGAAAAGTTGCTCCAATGAGATAGATATACATGAGGGATAAGTCATGGCTCTACAATGGGAGAACCATGTGCAACAGACCGCATATATTGAGGAGTACCTCAAAAACAACTTCAGAAAGCTCAACAGACCGAGCGAGCGACAATGAGTCATTGCATGATCTCGCTTGAGAGAATGCATTGGTGGATGCGTTGCGAGATCAAGTGGGGGAGCGATCCAAGGCAACGCAAATGAAGACACACTTGGAGTTGATATGGAGATCGAACTCAACGGAAGGCTGACCCGTGGAATGGTGGGCACGAGGGCCACCATTAACTCAATGCAAAACAAGGAGCGGAGCAACTTGAGTATAACTTGGTGAAGTACCCAAGCTACATGAAGTGAGCCGGCATAGAATATGAAATATGGAGTGAAGGCACAGAGCATTCCTTGAACAGAGGTCAAGGACATGAACCCTTGCAGAGGCAAGAGTGAGATCATATCGTTCTATGGGTCCCTCATTCTGATGGAGCGGTCTCATCTTACATGGTGCCAAAGATGAAGGGAGCTTCGAGGCATATGTACCTTACCTCAAAAAAGCATTTGACGGAGGAACTAAGGCAACTTAAATTGCGGATGTGAAGTAGTTCAAAAGGCCTTAGCATGGGGCAAGAGGACACGAAGGCGGGTACTCTTGAAGAATATACCATAGTGCTGTTATTCAAGTTGCCATAAAGGAAGCAGTGCACAGCGAAAATTGTGCTAGTAAGGGCAAAGGCCCAGGATCCAGACAATGATGCACTAATTTCAACAAAGTCGATAGACTTCAAGAGCTACTAGGTGATGGACTGTCCTAGACCTGTGCTTCGTCTAGGTGTGACTCAAGAGCGGGTGGATGAAGATCGATTGCCAAAGGAGTGAATACAATCTAAGGTGGAAGAGACCCTACGATGTGGTGGCAAAAGCCACACATAGAGGGATCACAATCTGAGTTCATCCCATAAGGATCAAAATACAATGGAGATGCCACCAGGAGGCGACATGGTGGAGTGGATCATGGTGGAATAGTTCGTGGCAATGCAATACACACGAATCAGTCCCATGAGGGACTATATCATACGGAGGTATGATCGGGAGCTATTAGGAGCTCCACTTTGGTAAACAATATAACAGCAAGAAGGGCTATGGATTCAAGGAGTGAAAGCCATGGTAACGTAGAGGTGGGTCTTCCGTGCATGCATCGAATTTTGCATCGGATGAAAGCCTTGGTCATTAGCATATGGGGGTTGTGTACCACCGAGGAAAAAGTTCGAATGTAAGTACTAATGAGTCACATGGGATGGACTTAATCATAAAGAGATATGATTAAAGCAGTTGGAGAGTTGGACTATTCCAGAGCCTATATTCACTTAAGAGAGCCCGGCAAGTCAAAGGACAAGGCCGAGTAAGCGAACATTGCTACCAAGGAAGCTAAGGAGAACATAATCGGTGCAAATCCTATAACATGATGGCAGAGGCCATGCATGGGAGTTACAGTATGTCTTTCCATCGACCAAGGGGAACTGTTTGGAGAACACAAAGTGTTGAAGTAAGGGGTCAAAAGAGGTGAGGAAGCGACGACAAGTCCAAAGAGACTTAGTTACCCAAAATAAAGCATCGATTAGAATGGAGGTAGACTCGAAGGAATGCTATAAAGGCAGATCTACCGATCATGAAGAAAAGGGATTCAGATGCAAGGTGACAGATAGTAGGGTCATGGGCATGGCAGCACCATGGTACCGCAAAGGTGAGACTTCCGTGAAGTCGTTGATCCCTTGCTCTCATGGAGGGAGAGCACTTGGTCGTGAAAAGGGCCGAGGAGGTGAAGTATGCAAAGGTAAACTCCAAGTATCAGTATAAGGTTGAAGGGTAGAAGCCAAGGAACTTCGTAAGATCGGTGTCAATGAGCTTCCCATTAAGATAGCCGAAAGTGAAGGATTTCGGGTCATGCAAGAGTGCACGACCAAGGAAGGAAGCAGGCAATACGCGGTGTTGTATCTTTGCTACTCGGTGGAGTAGGCTATAGAGTTGATGGAGAAGACGGTACAATCCCAGAGACGACCAAAACTATTAGAGACTTACTCTAAGTTGGGGTGAAAACTTCATACATTCCAGAAGTTTGATGGCATTGAGAAGGTGAATCACAGTAGCTAACTCAACGCAAGGAGTGCAAACACTTCAAGTGCTTTTGAAGTGTGATAAAAGAGTAGGCAAAGGCTAGTAACCAGCTCGATGCATGGAGTACAACCCTTGAGGAGGCAAGCAAAGTTAAGTAATATTTGTCTTCTCAACTCTTAAGAGAATTGGCGAAACTGAGTACCTTATTTATCTTATTTATCTAGTAGAGGAGCTCTACATAGGTTTAAAGACCCTTTGAAGATAATAGTTGTCAAATCCTCACCAATGGTGATCAGACAACTAAGTAAAAGAAGAGTCAATGGGCAAATTTTATGGAGGAAGGACCCAAAACTTTAAAAAGTTTACGAGGCGATGCTTATTAAAGCTTCAACAAGCATCCACCTAGTTCAAGCAGCATGAGGCATTTGAGAGACTAGTGCAAATTAAGGATGGTCTTTCTTTCATCTGAAGGATCTACAGGAACCAACAAGGATCAACACAACTCAGCCAACCCCACACTAGAGTCAGAGTCATTAGCGAGTTAAAGCAGTATGACATGCTCGGTCTATAGTGGACCATTTGGATCCTTTATTATGCAACTGTTTAGAGTTTATAAAGCTTGTTTGTAATTTACATTGGCTATGAAGTGTTTTATGAAATAATTGCTTGTGGATACCGAGTGAGGTACTTTCTCTAACTCATTTTCTCTTTTGTAGGTCCTAAGGGACCATAGGAGGTTTCGGGGAGGCTAACCTTTGCGGATAGACATGCAAGGGTGTCGCATGATTTAGGCAAAACCAACTAAGTCAGTGATAGTTTGGTAGTAGCGAAAGTAACATTCGGCGTATGAAATCCACCCCGTTGGGTCTCCTTCTTCCCATCGTGGGAAATCCACCCTCATGCATGGCTAAAGCATGTCCGAGGGTTGTCCCTACTTTTATGGAGGTCTCTTTGAACTCTCTTCTCGCTGAGATTTGATTGGACTTGGTAGTTGTCCAATTCTAAATTCTACAAACAAAGTGCATAATTTATCCTCCAAGCATGATTCAAGCCGCGATTCAATCCGAGATTCTCAAGCTTCAAACTTGGCATCAATTGGATTTTAAAAAGCCATAGCATACGCCTATAAATTAGAGATATCCATGTCTTTTTTCTATTGATGGGTTAATGGCATGGAGTGGTGGAAGGTTAAAAAAAATTGAAGATCACATAAAGGTATTGCAGTAGATTTTTACGTCTAAAGTATAGCAGTTTGGATGTAAAAGGTCAATAGTTTATATTGAGAATTTTTTCACGAAACTAAAGGTAAATCCACTGTTAGGAAGTGTCAAAGCTATCATAAAAATTTCATAAAGATTTGGATAGAAAAAATGCAGTAGCAAGATTAAACAAACTGTGCTATGCGGTTAGAATTCTACAGTGCAGATTTTCAAGTATAACAGTTTGGACGTAAAAGATTAGTGGTTTATATTGAGAATTTTTTGATGAACCAAAGAAAAATCCACTGTTATGAAGTGTCAAAGTTGTCATAAAAGTTTCATAGAGATTTGGATAGAAAAAACATAGTAGCAAGATCAAATAGACTGTGCTATGCGGATGGAATTCTATAGTGCATGTTTCGTCGTAGAGATGAAAACTTTATAATGAAAAGTTTATGCAGCAATATAAGAATAATTTTTTTAAATTTTTGAATAAGGATAACTAAATTACAGTAGCAATAAGGTAGAAAATCAGAACTTATTGTAATTCACGGGAAGATCAAAGGATGATCCGGGGTGATGGAGATGACGACGGAATTTGATGACGATCTTTTAAGCAATTGTGGGAATTGCTTTGGGCCGCTGTGGAGGGCTAATGGATGGTTGGATTTTTGAATAAGGATAACTAAATTACCGCAGTAGTAAGGTAGGAAACTAAAACCTATTGCAATTCATGAGGAGATCAAAGGATGATCCGCGATGGTGGAGATGATGGCAGAATTCAGCGACGATCTTTTAAGCAATTCTGGGAATTGTTTTTGGCGACTGTGGAGGGTTAATGCATGGCTGTGAAAGGGCAGCGACACACCAAGAACGTTGCTCTAATACCAAGTATTAGAACCCTTACGGATTCTAAGCATAGGATTGATCTCTTTAGGGAATCGACCTCCTTGGTACTCTGTAGGGGTTTCTTCCTCCAAGTTGTTGCTCAAAGACTGCAAAAAAGATTCATCTATTGCTTAAGAAAAGAGGATGAATACATGACTATTTATAGGGCTTCTAAACCCCAACTCCTAATAGGACTCAAATTCAAGACTCCTACTTCTAACTAACTCTTAATATGACCCCTACTCAAGACTCTTATTCCTTTACAACTCCTAATATTTCTTTAAGAAACGATCTCCTAACCCTAACCGACCTCTTTACCTTTTTAATAGGAGTCGACTAAGTAGATTTTATATGAATACCTCTTTCAATTAGGACTCTTCTAGAGTACTAAAAGGTTATAATTTGTTACTCAAACTTTTAACTAAATAATTATTTTCTAATTTATCCCAAATAATCATGATAAAGTGATCATCAATAACATCATTAATCATATTGTCATGACATAAAAGATAGAATACTTATACAATTTATCCCAAATAGTCACGATGACATAAAGATGAAGTTGCTTATCCCTTCTGCATTTTTCGGAAGCTTTGATCTTTTTTTCTCTTTTATTATAAAGCAAATTTATTTATTCCATCGAACTCCTTCACGATAAAGCTTACAGAGATAACCAATAGTGTTCGTGTTGAAGGAAGATGTTGAAGTTCAATCATGACTCAACTTGTGAGGAAAGAGCAGTTAGTTACACTAACCGTGCGTTCTAATGACTACATAATTTATAGGAAAGAAAAGAATTAATGGATATCAATTGGTGTCTCTGGTGCCTTCATTATTCTTGAGACTCTCTCTTTGGTCTTCTTTTAGCCTCATGATACTTCGATGGTTACTGCACTCTACTATCTTAATTATGTTCCGAATAAATAAAAACGTATTGCATCAAAGATATTCTCTATAAAAAAAAAAAGCTCAGCGCCAGAAAACAAAGAGGTTTCTGCTTTAGTTTTATCAGCTCATGGTGAAATCAGAACCGATGAAGAAACATGTTCTCTATACACCCATGCTATCATGATAGTACCAAAATCAGTGAGCCTAATTTTGTAATTTGAAATGTGCAAATACCAAAAGAAATATTATGCATGATCCGCTACCTGTAACATATCATGAAGTGGAAACACATTGCAAGATTATTAATGTATGATCTTGATTCATAACAAAAGAACACCATGTTGCCACGTTGAAGTCAAAAAGCATACCAAGTAGAAGGCATGATGATAAATAATCATATACGATTTTGTCATTCGATTGCTATTGAAATGGGAGTAGGAAAATGGTAAAACAAAAAATGAAAAAAAAAACGGAGACTTTTCCCATCTTGTATCTCACAAGCATGCACAAATGGTCTCATGAACGACAGAAACCCGTCTCCTTCGTGGCCTGTGAGATAGACGTCAAAAGATGGGGAGACAATAATAGTGCGTGTCAAATTGCGGATCAAAGATTTGGACCACCCGCCATTCGGAGAGGTAATAAATAGAGGACGACAGCTGCAACATAAAGGACTGTTCAACGAAGGAGACATCGACTTGACTACTGCTCCTGCAACGTCAACAGACGTATCGTGCAGCGTACAATTAGACATGCATCGAAGTTGAATGTTCTGCATGTTAGTTTGGCAAGTCCCATAGTCTCATATCAAAAAAATCAGGCTTGTTATCTCTTATTAGAACTATAAATATGGGTCCGGGCTTTGAAGTCAGATGCACCACAAGAAAACCTAAGTATTTGTTTTGGGTTTAAGTCCACACTCAGTTAAATAGTTTGGGCTTATAGTTGAGGTTTTTCTTGTTTAGTATTTTCGGGTGTTTTATGGCCTAGAAACATCTTCCTAAGGCATTTGTAATAGTCCCTTTTTCATAGTAGTGATTTGCTCCTCTTTCGTCCGTGGATATAGGTCAAAGTTAATTGACCGAACCACGTAAATCTGGTGTTCTTGTCGCTTTTATCTTTTCGATTTATTGTCTTTGTTGTGTTGCCAAAATTACCTTATGGTAAATTTCCTGGGGCTAGCTCTAACAACTGGTATCAGAGCATGGTTTCGGGATCTTTTGGCAACGATGACATTCGACAGAAATGTCAATTTCGGCTTGTGGTAACTCAAGATGGAGGCTATTCTGGTTCAAGACGGAGTTTATTTGGCACTACAGGGAGCCGAGAGAATTTCAGATGATATGTCAAAAGAAGAGCTTGCGGGTATGGATAAGAAGGCCCGATCAAGCATCATTCCAAATCTCTCTGACGAGGTTTTACGGGAGGTAGCTACAGAGACTACGACTAAGAGCATGTGGGACAAGCTTAAAGCCTTGTACAAGAAGAGGACAGTGGAGAATCGTCTCTACTTGAAGCAGAGTCTATATATGCTTCGGATGATTGAAGGTACATCTATACTCTCACATCTTGATAAGTTTGATTCTTTGATTAAGGATTTGGAGAATATAGATGCAAAAATTGATGATGAGGATAAGGCTTTGTTACTATTGTGTTCTCTTCCCCAATCTTTTAAGCATTTCCGTGATACTTTGATTTATAGAAAAGAAACAGTTTTGTATCAAGAAATTAAATCTGCACTGAAATCTAAGGAGTAGATAGACAGGACTATCACTGGGGAAAGTTGTTAGGGGGAGAATGGATAAAAGAGAATTTGACAGTAGTAGATCTAAATCTAGATCTAAATCCAGACATAGAAATTTGGAATGCAGATGTTGTCATAAAATGGGGCACATTAAGACTGATTGCTTTAAATTGAAAAATAAATTAAAGCAAAAGAGAAAACTTGTTGAGAAAACTACTGAGTCCGCTGAAGCTAGTGTAGCATCTGATGAGAATGTTGAAAATATTTTCTTTGCTACCGATGACAGGACGATGTCTAAAAATGAATGGATTTTAGGTTCAGGTTGTTCTTATCACATGTGTCCCAATAGGAATTTGTTTTCCGCATATGAATCTTGTAATGGTGGAATTGTTTTGAAGGGCAATAATGCTACGTGTGATGTTGTTGGTAGAGGAACAATCCGAGTTAAAATGCATGATGGTATTGTGAGGACGCTCACTAATGTTAGACATATTCCTGATTTAAAAAAGAATCTTATCTCTTTAGGCACCCTAGAGGCTCTTGGGTGTAAATACATAGTTGAAGGTCGAGTTATGAAAGTTTCTAGAAGTGCCCTTATTGTTATGAAAGCTTGTAGGTCTAGTAGCTTATATATTAAGCAGGGAACTACTGTCATAGGCTCAGTTGCAGTCTCGTCATCATCATTGTCTGATTCTGACATCACCAAATTATGACATATGCGTTTGGGTCATATGAGCGAAAAAGGTTTGAGCATATTGAGCAAAAGAGGTCCACTTTGTGGACAGAGTACTGGGCCACTGGACTTTTGTGACCATTGCATTTTTGGAACGCAGAAAAGAGTCAGCTTCACTTCTCCGGCAGTTCACAAAATGAAAGGTACTCTTGACTATATTCATTCAGACCTTTGGGGTCCAGCTCATATTCAGTCTAAGGGTGGTGCTAGGTATATATTGACTTTCATTGATGATTATTCCAGGAAAGTTTGGGTTTAATTTTTGAAGCATAAAAATTATGTTTTTCTAACCTTTAAACAATGGAAGGCTTTGATTGAGAAGCAAACAGGTAAACAAATTAAGCGGCTTCGAATAGATAATGGCATGAAATTTTGTGAATGTGACTTTAATGAATTTTGCAAAAATGAAGGAATCGTTCGGCATTGCACTATTAGGATGACGCCTCAGCAAAATGGTGTGGCCGAACGTATGAACAGAAAACTCTTGGAGAGAGCAAGGTGTATGATCTCAAATGCAGGGTTGACAAAGGACTTTTGGGCAGAGGCGATTAATATGGCCTGTTACGATGTCAACTGCGCTCCTTCTACAGCACTTAACTTTAAAACTCCGGAGGAAGTTTGGTCAAGTACTCCTGCTAATTATTCTGATTTAAAAATTTTTGGGTGTCCAGCATACATGCATGTAAATTAAGGAAAATTAGAGCCTCGAGTTAAAAAGTACATTTTCCTTGGGTATGCTTCTAGGTTGAAAGGATACAGATTATGGTATTCTGATCCCAAATCTCCAAAATTTATAATCAGTAGAGATGTTACTTTTGATGAATTATCTATGTTATCTTCTAAAGAGGATTCTACTAGTTGTACAAATGATAGTGCGCAGAAGCAGGTGGAGCTTGAGATTGGTAGGTCTGATTTTTTTCAATCGAACTCTTCTACTCAAAGAATGTCAATAGATGGTCCCGAGTCTACTAACATAGATGATCCAAAGGAAGAGCAATATTCCATAGCCAAGGATAGACCACGGAGAGATATTCGACTACCACAAAGATATGCAAATTTAGTTGTATATGCTTTGTCTGTTGCAGAAGAGACAAGTGAAGTTGGTGAGCCTACTTCCTACTCAGATGCAGTTTCTTGTGATAATTCCGCTAAGTGGTTGATTGCGATGAACGAAGAAATTGATTCTCTCCATCGGAATAGAACTTGGGATCTTGTGAAGCCGCCTTCTGGTAAGAAAATTGTTGGATGCAAATGGGATACCATTGCTGAGGGGAAAGTCCTTGTTCAGAGAATTCATACGAAGGACGATTCAGCTGATATGCTTACGAAGCCTCTTCCGGTATACAAGTTCAAACAGTGCTTGGATTTGGTTGGTGTTCATTGTTGGTGATTGCCCGTTGGGGCTGTTATGAAGAAGGTGGAGCAAGTTTTGTTGGGACATGCCAAGGTAGAGATTTGTTAGTTTGGCAAGTCCCATAGTCCCACATCGGGAAAATCAGGCTTGTTATCTCCTATTGGAACTATAAATAAGGGCCTGGATTTTCAAGTCAGATGCACCACAAGAAAACCTAAGTATTTGCTTTGGGTTTAAGTCCACACTCAGTTAAATAGTTTGGGCTTATAGTTAAGGTTTTTCTTGTTTAGTATTTTCGGGTGTTTTATGGCCTAGAAACATCTTCCTAAGGCATTTGTAATAGTCCCTTTTTCATAGTAGAGATTTGCTCCTCTTTCATCCGTGGATGTAGGTCAAAGTTAATTGACCGAACCACGTAAATCTGGTGTTCTTGTCACTTTTATCTTTTCGCTATATTGTCTTTGTTGTGTTGCCAAAATTACCTTGTGGTAAATTTCCTGGGGCTCGCTCTAACAACTGGTATCAGAGCATGGTTTCGGGATCTTTTGGCAACGATGACATTCGACAGAAATGTCAATTTCGGCATGTGGTAACTCAAGATGGAGGCCATTCTGGTTCAAGACGGAGTTGATTTGGCACTACAAGGAGCCGAGAGCATTTCAGATGATATGTCAAAAGAAGAGCTTGCAGGTATGGATAAGAAGGCCCGATCAAGCATCATTCCAAATCTCTCTGACGAGGTTTTACGGGAGGTAGCTACAGAGACTACGGCTAAGAGCATGTGGGACAAACTTAAAGCCTTGTACATGAAGAAGACAGTGGAGAATCGTCTCTACTTGAAGCAGAGTCTATATATGCTTCGGATGATTGAAGGTACATCTATACTCTCACATCTTGATAAGTTTGATTCTTTGGTTATGAATTTGGAGAATATAGATGCAAAAATTGATGATGAGGATAAGGCTTTATTACTATTGTGTTCTCTTCCCCAATCTTTTAAGCATTTCCGTAATACTTTGATTTATGTAAAATAAACAGTTTTGTATCAAGAAATTAAATCTGCACTGAAATCTAAGGAGTAGATCGACAGGAATATCACTGGGGAAAGTTGTTAGGGTGAGAATGGATAAAAGAGAATTTGACAGTAGTAGATCTAAATCTAGATCTAAATCCAGACATAGAAATTTGGAATGCAGATATTGTCATAAAATGGGGCACATTAAGACTGATTGCTTTAAATTGAAAAATAAATTAAAGCAAAAGAGAAAACTTGTTGAGAAAACCACTGAGTCCGCTGAAGCTAGTGTAGCATCTGATGAGAATGTTGAAAATATTTTCTTTGATAATAATGAAAGGACGATGTCTAAAAATGAATGGATTTTAGGTTCAGGTTGTTCTTATCACATGTGTCCCAATAGGGATTTGTTTTCCACATATGAATCTTGTAATGGTGGAATTGTTTTGATGGGCAATAATGCTGCGTGTGATGTTGTTGGTAGAGGAACAATCCGAGTTAAAATGCATGATGGTATTGTGAGGACGCTCACTAATGTTAGACATATTCCTGATTTAAAAAAGAATCTTATCTCTTTAGGCACCCTAGAGGCTCTTGGGTGTAAATACATAGTTGAAGGTGGAGTTATGAAAGTTTCTAGAAGTGCCCTTATTGTTATGAAAGCTTGTAGGTCTGGTAGCTTATATATTATGCAGGGAACTACTGTCATAGGCTCAGTTGCAGTCTCGTCATCATCATTGTCTGATTCTGACATCACCAAATTATGACATATGTGTTTGGGTCATATGAGCGAAAAAGGTTTGAGCATATTGAGCAAAAGAGGTCTACTTTGTGGATAGAGTACTGGGCCACTGGACTTTTGTGAACATTGCATTTTTGGAAAGCAGAAAAGAGTCAGCTTCACTTCTCCGACAGTTCACAAAACGAAAGGTACTCTTGACTATATTCATTCAGACCTTTGGGGTCCAGCTCATATTCAGTCTAAGGGTGGTGCTAGGTATATATTGACTTTTATTGATGATTATTCCAGGAAAGTTTGGGTTTAGTTTTTGAAGCATAAAAATGATGTTTTTCTAACCTTTAAACAATGGAAGGCTTTGATTGAGAAGCAAACAGGTAAACAGATTAAGCGGCTTCGAACAGATAATGGCATGAAATTTTGTGAATATGACTTTAATGAATTTTGTAAAAATGAAGGAATCGTTCGGCATCGCACTATTAGGATGACGCCTCAGCAAAATGATGTGGCCGAACGTATGAACAGAACACTCTTGGAGAGAGCAAGGTGTATGATCTCAAATGCAGGGTTGACAAAGGACTTTTGGGCAGAGGCGATTAATATGGCCTGTTACGTTGTCAACTGCGCTCCTTCTACAGCACTTAACTTTAAAACTCCGGAGGAAGTTTGGTCAGGGACTCCTGCTGATTATTCTGATTTAAAAATTTTTGGGTGTCCAGCATACATGCATGTAAATGAAGGAAAATTAGAGCCTCGAGCTAAAAAGTACATTTTCCTTGGGTATGCTTCTAGGGTGAAAGGATACAGATTATGGTATTCTGATCCCAAATCTCCAAAATTTATAATCAGTAGAGATGTTACTTTTGATGAATTATCTATGTTATCTTCTAAAGAGGATTCTACTAGTTGTACAAATGATAGTGCGCAGAAGCAGGTGGAGCTTTAGATTTGGAGGTCTGATTTTTTTCAATCGAACTCTTCTACTCAAAGAATGCCAATAGATGGTCCCGAGTCTACTAACGTAGATGATCCAAAGGAAGAGCAATATTCCATAGCCAAGGATAGACCACGGAGAGATATTCGACTACCACAAAGATATGCAAATTTGGTTGTATATGCTTTGTCTGTTGCAGAAGAGACAAGTGAAGTTGGTGAGCCTACTTCCTATTCAGATGCAGTTTCTTGTGATAATTCCGCTAAGTGGTTGATTGTGATGAACGAAGAAATTGAGTCTCTCCATCGGAATAGAACTTGGGATCTTGTGAAGCCGCCTTCTGGTAAGAAAATTGTTGGATGCAAATGGGATACCATTGCTGAGGGGAAAGTCCTTGTTCAGAGAATTCATACGAAGGACGATTCAGCTGATATGCTTACGAAGTCTCTTCTGGTTTACAAGTTCAAGCAGTGCTTGGATTTGGTTGGTGTTCATTGTTGGTGATTGTCCGTTGGGGCTGTTATGAAGAAGGTGGAGCAAGTTTTGTTGGGACATGCCAAGGTGGAGATTTGTTAGTTTGGCAAGTCCCATAGTCCCACATCGGGAAAATCAGGCTTGTTATCTCCTATTGGAACTATAAATAAGGGCCTGGATTTTCAAGTCAGATGCACCACAAGAAAACCTAAGTATTTGCTTTGGGTTTAAGTCCACACTCAGTTAAATAGTTTGGGCTTATAGTTGAGGTTTTTCTTGTTTAGTATTTTCAGGTGTTTTATGGCCTAGGAACATCTTCCTAAGGCATTTGTAATAGTCCCTTTTTCATAGTAGAGATTTGCTCCTCTTTTGTCCGTGGATGTAGGTCAAAGTTAATTGACCGAACCACGTAAATCTGGTGTTCTTGTCACTTTTATCTTTTCGCTTTATTATCTTTGTTGTGTTGCCAAAATTACCTTGTGGTAAATTTCCTGGGGCTCGCTCTAACAACTGGTATCAGAGCATGGTTTCAGGATCTTTTGGCAACGATGACATTCGACAGAAATGTCAATTTCGGCATGTGGTAACTCAAGATGGAGGCCATTCTGGTTCAAGACGGAGTTGATTTGGCACTATAGGGAGCCGAGAGCATTTCAGATGATATGTCAAAAGAAGAGCTTGTAGGTATGGATAAGAAGGCCTGATCAAGCATCATTCCAAATCTCTCTGACGAGGTTTTACGGGAGGTAGCTATAGAGACTACGGCTAAGAGCATGTGGGACAAGCTTAAAGCCTTGTACATGAAGAGGACAGTGGAGAATTGTCTCTACTTGAAGCAGAGTCTATATATGCTTCGGATGATTGAAGGTACATATATACTCTCACATCTTGATAAGTTTGATTCTTTGGTTATGGATTTGGAGAATATAGATGCAAAAATTGATGATGAGGATAAGGCTTTGTTACTATTGTGTTCTCTTCCCCAATCTTTTAAGCATTTTCGTGATACTTTGATTTATGGAAAAAAATAGTTTTGTATCAAGAAATTAAATCTGTACTGAAATCTAAAGAGTAGATAGACAGAAATATCAGTGAGGAAAGTAGAGGGAATCAGGCTGAAGGTCTGGTTGTTAGGGGGAGAATGGATAAAAGAGAATTTGACAATAGTAGATCTAAATCTAGATCTAAATCCAGACATAGAAATTTGGAATGCAGATATTGTCATAAAATGGGGCACATTAAGACTGATTGTTTTCAATTGAAAAATAAATTAAAGCAAAAGAGAAAACTTGTTGAGAAAACTACTGAGTCTACTGAAGCTAGTGTAGCATCTGATGAGAATGTTGAAAATATTTTTTTTGCTACTGATGATAGGACGATGTCTAAAAATGAATGGATTTTAGGTTCAGGTTGTTCTTATCACATGTGTCCCAATAGGGATTTGTTTTCCACATATGAATCTTGTAATAGTGAAATTGTTTTGATGGGCAATAATGCTGCGTGTGATGTTGTTGGTAGAGGAACAATCCGTGTTAAAATGCATGATGGTATTGTGAGGACGCTCACTAATGTTAGACATATTCCTGATTTAAAAAAGAATCTTATCTCTTTTGGCACCCTAGAGGCTCTTGGGTGTAAATACACAGTTGAAGGTGGAGTTATGAAAGTTTCTAGAAGTGCCCTTATTGTTATGAAAGCTTGTAGGTCTAGTAGCTTATATATTATGCAGGGAACTACTGTTATAGGATCAGTTGCACTCTCGTCATCATCATTGTCTGATTCTGACATCACCAAATTATGACATATGCGTTTGGGTCATATGAGCGAAAAAGGTTTGAGCATATTGAGCAAAAGAGGTCTACTTTGTGGACAGAGTACTAGGCCACTGGACTTTTGTGAACATTGCATTTTTGGAAAGCAGAAAAGAGTTAGCTTCACTTCTCCGGCAGTTCACAAAATGAAAGGTACTCTTGACTATATTCATTCAGACCTTTGGGGTCCAGCTCATATTCAGTCTAAGGGTGGTGCTAGGTATATGTTGACTTTCATTGATGATTATTCCAAGAAAGTTTGGGTTTATTTTTTGAAGCATAAAAATGATGTTTTTCTAACCTTTAAACAATGGAAGGCTTTGATTGAGAAGCAAACAGGTAAACATATTAAGCGGCTTCGAACAGATAATGACATGAAATTTTGTGAATGTGACTTTAATGAATTATGCAAAAATAAAGGAATCGATCGGCATCGCATTATTAGGATGACGCCTCAGCAAAATGGTGTGGTCGAACGTATGAATAGAACACTCTTGGAGATAGCAAGGTGTATGATCTCAAATGCAGGGTTGACAAAGGACTTTTGGGCAGAGGCGATTAATATGGCATGTTACGTTATCAACCGCGCTCCTTCTACAGCACTAAACTTTAAAACTCCAGAGGAAGTTTGGTCAGGTACTCCTGCTGATTATTCTGATTTAAAAATTTTTGGGTGTCCAGCATACATGCATGTAAATGAAGGAAAATTAGAGCCTCGAGCTAAAAAGTGCATTTTCCTTGGGTATGCTTCTAGGGTGAAAGGATACAGAAGAAGAGCAAAATTCCATAGCCAAGGATAGACTACGAAGAGATATTCGACCACCACAAAGATATGTAAATTTGGTTGCATATGCTTTGTCTGTTGCAGAAGAGACGAGTGAAGTTGGTGAGCCTACTTCCTACTCAGATGCAGTTTCTTGTGATAATTCCGCTAAGTGGTTGATTGCGATGAACGAAGAAATTGAGTCTCTCCATCGGAATAGAACTTGGGATCTTGTGAAGCCGCCTTCTGGTAAGAAAATTGTTGGATGCAAATGGGATACCATTGTTGAGGGGAAAGTCCTTGTTCAGAGAATTCATACGAAGGACGATTCAGCTGATATGCTTACGAAGCCTCTTCCGGTTTACAAGTTCAAGCAGTGCTTGGACTTGGTTAGTGTTCATTGTTGGTGATTGCCCGTTGGGGCTGTTATGAAGAAGGTGGAGCAAGTTTTGTTGGGACATGCCAAGGTGGAGATTTGTTAGTTTGGCAAGTCCCATAGTCCCACATCGGGAAATTCAGGCTTGTTATCTCCTATTGGAATTATAAATAAGGGTCTGGGCTTTGAAGTTAGATGCACCACAAGAAAACCTAAGTATTTGCTTTGGGTTTAACTCCACACTCAGTTAAATAGTTTGGGCTTATAGTTGAGGTTTTTCTTGTTTAGTATTTTCGGGTGGTTTATGGCCTAGGAACATCTTCCTAAGACATTTGTAATAGTCCCTTTTTCATAGTAGTGATTTGCTCCTCTTTCGTCCGTGGATGTAGGTCAAAGTTAATTGACCGAACCACGTAAATATGGTGTTCTTGTCGCTTTTATCTTTTCGCTTTATTGTCTTTGTTGTGTTGTCAAAATTACCTTGTGGTAAATTTCCTGAGGCTAGTTCTAACACTGCACAATCACAGTGATCACAGTATTTGTGAGACAAACATCGTAAACATCCCAAGGCATGTGAAGCACATTTGGACACGAAAAATGAAAGCAATGGAGGTCGAAGATCACTCAGAAAGTAGCCTGCACTTGATTTTCTGACTCAGATGATGGAATGATAAATTAATTAGATGAAAAAAAAAATAAAGCCGAAATCACCATCTAGAGAATGAATACAGATGACAATGTTGAAGTTTAATCATGTTTTAGGTCTCAATGAAACAATACTTGGCTTAGGATTCAGATGTTGTACTTGCAGGGAGAAAATCTATTTTTGTTCATCGGACGACAAACCTTCCTCCACTATCAAGAAAGAAAACTTGTGGCAATAGCTGGTTGTTGCAGATTGATCTAAGAGCTTAGATGAACAACAATGAGGTTTCTGATGAGCTTAGATGTTAGAAAGATAGCACATTTTCAGGCAATTCAAAAGCGCAGAAGATCTGAAGGGAGGGTCCATATTGGATTCGGAGTCATTATTATTGTTGTGTTGCTGCACCCTCAGCTTTACTCATTTTCTCTGTCTTTTTTTTTTTGTTGAAAAGCCAAAGCCAATGCCAGTCAACAATTATTATTGTTGTGTTTTTTTTTTTTCAGTCTCTTCTTGTGTCGATACAATCCGAAATTTTACTCTCCTCCCCGTAGTCACTGCTGTCAGTCCAGCAAAGGTGATCTGACACTGCACCGGGCTGTAGTGTTCTATAATCGCAGATATCTAAGAGCAATGATTTTGAAACATTGCGAAAATGAATTTCCAACGACTTGAAATCTTGTCATTTTCTGTGGACCATTGCGAACCCGAAACCAACAATAGATTTATAACAACTTGAAAACATGTTATTTTCTACGGATTATTGCGAACCATAGACCAATAACAGATTTCTAACCACTAGAAGTCTTGTCATTTTCTGCACATTATTGCGAATTAATTTATGGTGTACTATCTTTTCCTTTTGTGGTCTAAGGGTCTAAATTGTGCCAGATAAAGAAGGTAACAAAATTCTTGAGATAACATATTAAGCTCCAAGAATCCCCCACTTATTCATTTCAAGACCTCCCAACATTTACTACTTTTTGATGGATTTGTCTCTTCATTACTGCAACCACCGGAGATAGTGTCGTCACTATCCCCATAATGAAAATACCATGGAATATGATCCTCTGATGATAATAAAGTTTCTTTCGTAGGAGAGGCTCCATATCGAAAATGACGATTATAATTAATTATGATCTTCTGCAATTTATTGGGTTAGAAGACATGGTACAGAAAGATAATTACTTCTTCTGAGATATAATCGGTGGCTTCGGTGGAGATCTGGTCTTGTGTCAAGAAATGGCCGCAGATCCGGCGATTCACGAAGAATTGCTAGCGAGGCACATCAGGAAGCAGCTTGCTGCCATCGTTACGAAGATGCAGTGGAGTTATGCATTCTTTTGGTCTGCTTCCACGACGCAACCCGGGTAAGGAAGCTGCTCCAACTTCTTTGTCCCTCTTAAATTTATTCTTACTTGCTACTATCTTGTTCCGTTTACTTAATCGTTCAAATTCTTATATTTTTTTCATGTGTTTATATACTTAAATTTTTTATTCTTGTGTTAACGTTCTTAAAATTTGGAATTCATGGAGACCACAGCTTCTTTACTTATTTTAGTCCATTGATCTTTATTTTGCGGCACGATTCACTCACATTAGACTATTAATCTTTACTGCACTTTGTAGTATGCCACTCCCATGAAGAATTTTGTTGAGCTCTAATTTTGAATATTTGTTTTTGCTAATGATATTGTTCACAGAAATGCTTCCTTGTAGATCAAATTGTATCATGACAACATAAACACAACGACACATAATTTTAGTCGGTTGGTAACTAAAAACCATTCTACCAGCATTTGATTCTTTTCCCATGAGAGAAAGAATCATCAAGCGACTGTAGTTTTTCTTTTTTTCAACAAACAAAATTATATTAGCTAAACTGTAAAATTACATGAAGAGCTTTGAAACTGACAAACTAAAAGGACCACTCTCCTCGGAAAAAAATAAAAAAAAGCATGGGTTAATCTAGTATGTAAGCTAGCCATCTCATTCCCTTGTCATAAGAAAGGAATCAAAGCATTCAAGATGTCAAATATCTTCAATAATATTTTTTATCACCCAAGAGGTGGGAACAACCATGCATATGATTCGCACCAATGTCTCTGAGTCTGACTCTACGTGAATCATCTTGACTTCACCCTGAGCAATGATCTACAAACCATCTTTTGGAAACAGTCACCTCATAATAAAGGACACTTTCCTTTTTAATATACTTGCACCTAGTCAATAGAGATTCACTAGTATCCCACCTGAGGCCTATTCTAAAACACTTGGTTATAAACTTACCCTTACACAATACCATCCGAGTGTTTGGCCATGTCATGAGTCGGGAACAATGCAATTTTCTTATAGAAATGTCATGCATAGAGTAGTGGTGATGATAGCTTCAAAGATGTAGACTTATGCTTAAAAATAATCTTATTCCTAACCTTCCACGACCACCATAGAGTAGTGGTGATGATAGCTTCAAAGAGTAACCTAGGATCTCCCCTCGTTTGCACACCCTCATTAATCCAATCACCCTCATGCCATACCGGAAAAGAACTAAAATGTATACTAAGTTTTTGCTCTATAAGATTCCAAAGGTCACATGCAAACGACTAAGGTTCCAATAGATAAAAAGGACATAACTCAGTATTGCACATATCCAATCG
Source organism: Musa acuminata AAA Group (assembly GCF_036884655.1). Lineage (NCBI taxonomy): Eukaryota > Viridiplantae > Streptophyta > Magnoliopsida > Zingiberales > Musaceae > Musa > Musa acuminata. The sequence continues at coordinate 41,505,066 of NC_088342.1, forward strand.
GGCTAATCTATTAGTTGTGCGAAGGCCATGAAGAAGTTTTCAGCAAAATACCTGAAACCTAGGTAGCATTGGCAACTTTCACAACCTACCCGTTGGTCATCATTCATCACAGAATTATCCTTTTAGCAATGCAAAAACCAATAAGTAGACTTACATGAAATAAAACCTTTATTATCAAGCTTCCAAAGCTAAAAATCATCATATGACATAAGGGCAAAATCCATTTAACAAATGACCTTCAATAAAACACTCCCAGTGAGAAATTTTAACTTGTTCAAATTTTAAGAACCATTTTGAAATAAATCTGAAATCATGCACAGAGTATTCTAGCTCAAGAACATTACAAAAAGTCAGCTTAAAAGAAATCAGTAAATCTAAAATCCAAAGATAAAAAAAAAAACTCTGATCGTAGAACAATTACCCACAAACAATGAAAAAAAATTATATAATTTTTTAAAATAATTAAAAATAATCTCCAACACCAACTATCTTTAGAAGAGAATTACAAGTTCCAAGGGTTAACACAACCAAACTTAGCCCTAATCACATCAACTCACAAGCTCTTAGCCCTACTCCCTTACAAAGCAATTTTCATAATGTGAAGATCCTTAATGTCTAATCTCTCATTCTTAGGGAGATGTAAATCATAAGTTCTCGCTGCTTCCCCAATAAAACTTTCTAATATCTCTCATAATTTTATTAAGAATAACATTTAATATCCAAGAGACACTCAAGGAATGAATAGGAATGAAATTCAACACAAAATTAATCAAAATAGTATGACCCGCAAGCGACAAATAAGTTCTCTACTAACTCTCAATTTTATCAACAATAGGCTGCACCAAAGGTGAGACTTACTAATTCTTCTTAGAGCAATAAGGATCCCTAAGTACTTAGAAGAAAAACACCCTTCCTTAAACATAAAAGCATTATAAATGTTCCTCCTAACGCTTTTAGGGATATTCTTCAAGAAGAAAATTTTAGACTTAGATAGATTAATTATTTAATCTTCGTAGGATTATTAATCTTTGGAATGAAAAGAAGAAAGGTTTTGGTCCAATCATAAGGAAGCATAATGTGATCAAAGAAGTCCTGAAAAACTTAGATCAAGGAATCTGAGATAAGATCCCAATAAAATCTATAAAACTTCATAGTGAAACCGTAGGTCTAGACCTTTTACCCGAACTAACATTCTATCAAATTTCATTATGACTAAACGGTTGAATCAAAGAATCCAAGATGCCCTAGTGAAGAAAGTTCGACCAAGTTGCGTAAGGCACAACACACCCGTCATCTTTCCAAGGCTGGGAGTAAAACTCAATAAACTCATTCTTAATAAGAATAGGGTCCAAAAGTATCCGCCCCCTAGTCTTGACATGGTGAATGAAAATTTTCCTCCTATAACAAGTGACCACAGCATGATAATACTTTACGTTTTGATCTCTATCACCAATCCACTTGATTTTAGCTTGAGACCACAACTTCAAATTAATTTGCATTATATATCTATTGTAAAGACAAGAGAGTTGAAGCCCATCCGACTTATAAAGACCACCCTTAGACTTTCTAAACTTAAGATACGAGATATCTTGCTTAGTTGACTCTAAGGCCTCATCAATCTTTCTCAGACTATGCTTATTCTTATTAAGACAAATATCCCCTAAGCCTATGCAACTTGCAAGAAATGCCATTTAGATAGAATGGCATGCTGAAAATTTCATACATGTTGAAAATATTACATACATCATCATATTTAATCTAAAATTGATGAAATTTAAATAGAGGAGAAGAAGGGCTTCTTTGCCCATTAACATGAAACAAACGGGGACAATTATTATTGCAAACACAAGGCAAAGTAGAAACTACTATGCACCAAACATATCAAGCCAAACATTATTAGCATAAACCCTATCAAGTCATATAAGAATACGGGTACTGTCTTGACAGCTATTACACCAAGTAAACTTTAGATCGATAAATCCCAAATCCGTTAACCCCAAATTAGCAATAAAGTTATTTAAGTTTCGATGAATTCATGGTGAAACCCTACCACAAAATTTGTTAAAAGCTGAAACAATACAATTAAAATCACCCATAAGAGCCCAAAGAAACAATACAATTAAGTCATTCCATAATAAACTCCTACTGTACAAAGAAATACCCGCATAAATCCTAATAAAAATTCATGAGTCATTTCTCCCATCTTACATAATGGCAGTACGAGAAGAGAGCACCTGGATATGAATAAGTTCCAAAGCAAAGCAATCCCTCCCGACGCACCCTCCACAGATATCGCCCAGGAGCACCATCCACCGCCTAGCCTACATGCCATCCTACGTGCAGTATTTGCATCGGAGTGCATGTCTTGCAAAAAAACCAAATTACATCTATGAGATTGGATAACAAAACGTATCTTATCCTTCACTGACCTATGATGTAAGCCCCTACAATTCCAACTTAAAACACTCGCAGTAAAAGAAAATGAAAGTCAACAAAGTCCCTCAAGATGTCCAGTGGAGGAGAAACTTTTCCACCACAAGGTTGAAGTCCCAGGGCTGCCTCCACTGCCTCATAATCTTCTCATCATAGCTAACATTGGAGGAGATCTTGATGCAATCAAAAGCAAACGTCGAAAGAAATGAGTAAGAAACGGTATCCTTAGAATGGCCAGCAAGCAGGTCCGTCCAAGATACCCTTTTACCTTCACCTTCACCACCGTGCCAGCAGCAATCGGGTGAGGAGGTTCTCCCGTGCCCCCGGCGGACAGAGGACCGAAAGGCAGTGCCGATTCCCTCGCGCCAGCAGCAATCGGTTGAGCAGTTTCACCGCCGTTAGGCGCCACCGCTCTAGCAGCATTCAACTGCGCCGATTACCCCGCGCTCCCAACGGACGGATGACTGTGAGACATGCGCTCCCCAGCATCTTCTCTAGCGAGCGAAAGGGCGGAAGATCGGGGAACCTTAGAAATAGCGGGCGAAGCTAAGTGGGGAGCCGCGAGCGTAGACGGAGTAGCCGACGGAGGGACCGACGACTGGGGAGCCTCTGTGACAGCCAGCGACGCTTCAGGAGAGCGAGATGCTGACGGCGATGGGGTTTCTCCATCACCCCCCACGAATTCTCAGAGCTTCTCTCTCTAGACAAAATCATCAAGCGACTACATTAAACGTGTGCAATTATGGAACGATAGCAGGTTGTCATAAAAAGGAAGGTAGTGAGCAGTATATTAGATAAGATTCCTCACCTTGGTTTCTTCCTAGACTACCGTATAGAAGAATGCCAGTTAACAGACCTATGTCATGATAACACTGCACAGAAAAATGGTCCCGTCTTATCAAATATCAATAAAATAGGATGTGCAGACTTTCTACCGTATGGTAGAGCAAAGAGGGCTGTTCTTTGTCCCCCTCCTCTAGATAATATGGTGAAATTTACATTTCGTCTTTGCTTCGTGAATCTTTTTTATCAATTGATTGTTTCATGTGATTTGAGCTTTTTGCCATAATTTCGTGTTAATTTGTTTTGTCAGTGTCTTGGAATGGTATGGTGGATTTTATAATGGTCAAATAAAAACAAGGAAGATGATTCAACCAATAGAACTTGAAGCTGACCAAATGAGCCTTCAGAGGAGCGAGCAACTGAGGGAATTGTATGAATCACTTTCATCGGGTGATAGCAATCAGCAGATGAGAAGGGCTTGTGATGCATTGTCTCCGGAGGATTTGACTGATGCAGAATGGTACTACTTGATTTGCATGTCCTTCGCATTCAATATAGGACAAGGGTACTCTCTTTTCTTAAAAATCTAAAGTTGTCTTTCTCCCTGTCATTATATCTTTGTTTTATGGTCACTTCAAGATTCTTTTTATTATCAAATGCAATTTATCTCGTATACATGTCATCAGAGTAAAGAAGTTTTGATTCAAGAAACTAGTCTCTAATTCTGCATGATTCTGCTAATATAAGATAATGATTACTGGACAACTAAGATATCATGATTAATTTCCTCCATCATCATTTTGATGGTTAAAGTTGAGACTGGTTCTATCGCATGCCATCTGCATTATCTATTGCTACGATGTTTTAATTGTAAAACTTTTATGGACGAGGTCGTACATAATTATCTCAGTGAAAAATAGTGATGAAGGATTGGATGAGTTTGAATTAGAGTTCTGCCCTGCAACTCTACAGGTGATGACATTATTCTGCAAGAGATTTTAATTTTGACTAGAAGCTAAGCTTCGTATCTCTTTTCTAAGCAACAAACAATGATATAATGTTGAGGAAAGTATACTTTCCAAAGCATCCTAAGGGAAACTAACACGGAACACCTACGTGACTGCCTATTTTGTGTCGGTGGCTTTCATCCCTTTAATGCTATTTGGTGAATCATTGCTTTCCGATTATTGTGTCTTTATGTCAGCTCTCGACAAAGTATTTCCTACATAAAGTTCATGTCTTCTTAACGTAAGCAAGACCGAGCATTCGTGTGTGCCGTAACAGCAGTATCGGATTATATCATTTGAGTTTCTTGTATGTTAGATGCACTCTTACTAAAAGTTCACATTATTTTGTTTTATTATTTATTACCTCGTTGGATTTGTTCAGCAATTTGTATCATACTACCTGACCATGTGAAAGCTTTTTTTATGTTAGGAGAAAAAATTAGAGCTACAAAGAATATTTTATGTTTTATTAATTTTTTTTATATTTCATAGCCTAGCATATATGGAGTTTATAGTTGACATATTATATTCATTATATTAATATGAATCTTTTTTTTCTTAAAAATCAATAGTCAATTTGATTTATTATTTTATAGATTTTTAATGTGTTTCACCTCTTGATGTAATAAACTTTTTCATGATATCTTGATAAGTTTAATTATAATATTCTTTCTCCTTAAATTTATTCTATCTAACATACTTTTTTATTATTATTAAAATATTTTAAATTTGAGAGGTCTTGTGAGTATATCTTAGTAGTTTCACTTTTTTGTTTTTGATATGGTCTCTTGTAAAATGAAATTATGTATCGATATACTTTAATCTTTCATAGTAGATAGGATTCTTAGCTAAGGTAATAGCTGATTTGTTATCAACATTAATCTTGGTTCACTTCTCTTATTATATATGAAGTTCTTGGAATAGTCTTCTTAACCATATTACATGACAAACATAAGAACTTCACAACTTAATAGAGCAACGATATATTATGTTTTTAAAAATCATATGAATATGGCTTCACTAAAATAAATTACAAATTTGATTATACTCTTCCATTGTAGCTTCCAGCCCAATCACTATCACTATATCAAATGAGCTCCAACCTTTTCAATAATAAATAGAATATGCTATGGTTAATTGTCCCTTTAATATTATCACAAAATTCTTTTAGTGACCTTTAATTGAGATATCTTAGGAATAAAATATCTATTTATTAAACAAACTCCAAATAATATATCAGATCGAGTGCATGTTAAATATCTTAAACATCCAACTAGACTTTTAGAGTTGGGTTAATTTGTTTACCTTCACTTTTCTTAGTCAACTTGGTGTCATATTCCACAAATGTAATAGTAGAGTGACAATCTTCCATGGAAAACTTCTTTAGGATCTCATTTACATAATTTTCTTTTGAGATTATAATTTCTTTATTATCTTGTATAATTTTGATACCGAGGAAATAAATCATTAATCATTAAGCCTAAGTTGGCCATCTCTATTAGGATCATAAAGACACTAAGAGAGGGAGGGGGGGCAGGGGATTAGTGCTTTCAAAATAAAATTTTGATTTGAAAATTTGATAAAAAAAAAATACATATCAGAAATAAGTTTAACTTAGAATGTGAGCAACTAAATCGGTTAGTAATAGTAAGAAAAAGCATAAAGAAAAATACAAACCAGTTCGGTTTAGGAAAAACATCTTTCTTTTCTTTTAAGATGTTCCCAACCATAACCTCGACCTCTTTAGCTAGAATTTTCTCTATCACTTTTATTGTTTTAAAATTTTTTATTAGTTTGATTTTTGTTATATCTTCCTCTTTGTCCATGACCTCTTTCTTTTTAAAGATTTTGATTCACTTTTATTTTTAAGAGTAAGCTTAATTTGTAATGCTTGCTCTATAGATTTTTCTTCTTCTCTTTTTGTAAGCCTTTGTTCAAGAACTTCAAGAGAAGCTATTAATTATTCTAAAGATATTTATTCTAAATCTTTAGACTCTTTAATTGCTACAATAATAAAATTAAATTTTGGATATAGAGATCTTAGTATTTTTTTTATTACTCTTTGATTACTTATTTGTTCATCATTTCATCTTATTTGATGAATGATAGAATAATTTTTGAGATGTAATAAGACAAGATTCAAAAGTGTTTTACTATAATTGTTCAAACTCATCTCATAATTGTTCAAACTTGTAGATAGAGCTTTTTTCCTTTGTCCATACCACCGAATGTTTTTTGAAGCATTTCCCAAGTCTCTTTTAAAGTATTTACTGGAGTAATGATCTCGAACATTATATCATCAAGCTCTTAGTAAATCATGAATAAAATTTTTTTCTACTTTTTTTTATCTTTGAGTTAGTTTTACACTTTTGCATTCATTACTCTTTCTTTTACAAACTCTTATATATCTTGGGAGCTTAGAAGGATCTTCATTTAGATGCACCATATATCGTAATTTTTTTTTATCAATCTAGGGATTTGAAATTGGCTGATGCTCGAGGAAAAGGCTATAGCTTAACTTAGCTTTAATACCAAATGTTAAACTATGTAGGGAGAAGAGATAAACCTATCATATAAAGAAAAGTATGACAAGATAAAATATTCTATGTTTCACTCAAAAACTTTTTATATTTCATAACTCAATAGATGGGGCTTATATAGCCTCCATATGGTACAATACGTTTATTGCATTTAATATAAATCTCTATTTTTCAAGAGACTCTTTCAATAATCATTAGTTAATTTAGTTTATTCTTGTATGGGCCCTTAATATATTTCACTTTGATAATCTTAATTCCAATATATCTTAGTTAAATGTTTTACGTTGTTCTTTAGATTATATTCATTATATTTAATATCTTTTTTTTTTCAAAAGACTCTTTCCAGAATCAATCGTTAATTTGATTTATTCTTCTAGGCCTTTAATACGTTTCACCTCTTGATTGAATGAACTTACACCTTTGATAAGTTTAATTCTAACACATGTTAGTTTTCTATTGTTCTTCAGATTGCCAGGTAAAGCATTTGCAGACAATCAACACATCTGGTTGAACGGTTCTCAATTTGCAAATTGCAAGATGTTTTCACGCTCTCTTTTAGCAAAGGTAGTATACCTAACCAGTTAAATTTTCCAATGTTGTAATTAAATATGTAATTAGAGCACGAAGCTAAAATTGGCTACTGCCTTAATTTTTGATATGTTACTCGCGGAATGATTAATTTGGACCACGTCACACATCATCTAGAGTGCATCTATTCAGGTACGATTACAGTCTTAGTTTCAAATGACCAATTACACCGTGATAGTCTCTCTCGATAATCTTTAAGTGAAAATATGTCTAGGCGAGTTATGCTATGATTTGTCATGGCGTCTATTTGCAGACAGTGGTGTGCATCCCTATCATGGATGGTGTACTAGAGCTTGGAACAACTGATCTAGTAAGTTCTATTTGATTGTTCTTATGAAGATTTCAAGTAGGTATTCTGAACTATTATACTTCTCATACAACTATCTCTCCTTTAATTTTATGTGACTTTAGATTTTGGAGGATCCTGCCATCATAGAGAAGATCACAAGTTCTCTCTGGGAGCTACCAAATCCGATTTGCTCTGAGCAATCTATATCCGGTCGTCGAATGGCTGAGAACGACGAAGATCATTTATGCCCTAATCTTGATAATAACATAGATGACTGTCTCGACTTGGAGGACCAGAATCTGATCGTTGATCCTCAAACCCAATTGGGCAATGGTCCAACACACATTCCATTTCATTTGTATGCCCCTATCGAACAAACAGAACCAGTCCGATGCAGGGTCGAGGAGCTACATACAAGCATACGTGAAGAACTAATTGTAGGTTCTTCAGATGGCAGTTTAAATGATGGCTGCTCCACGCAAAAGGTAGAAGATGCATTTGGAGTTGATGGGCTAAATGACATATCTCAGACTCAGAGTAGGCAGTTTATAGATGATGAGTTCAGCAATGTCCTACATGGCTATTTGGATTCTGATGGGCATGAACCGATGTCTTTTGTTAATGTTCAGAGAGTTGTCTCTGGCACTGTGGGAGAAAGGAAAAACAACCAGATTGTTGACGGTGTTCAGCAGAGAAGCCTTAGCAGGATAGTTCCACTGGATCTTGATGGTGATGATTCACAGTCTGCAAAGGCAGTTGCTGTCATTTTACAGAATTCAAAACATGTAAAACCAGTTTCAAGCTACCCGAAGATTTCTCATAAATCCAGTTTTGCAATCTGGAGAATTGATATGAACCCACCAAAACCATTCACTAGCATGTCTCAGAAGCTGTTAAAGAAACTTCTAGTGGATATAACATGGTTGCATGACGGACGCCTGCAGAGGCATCAAGAAAATGGGATGCAGGAAAAAACTTGCAAGCCAGAGGGAGAGTCCGATGTACGTCATGTCTTATCAGAGAGGAGGAGAAGAGAGAAGTTGAAGGAGAAATTTCTTGTTTTGAGATCACTTATTCCGTCTATCAGCAAGGTAGTAGAATTAGTTCCTGACGGAAGATATACTTCTAGAGTGGTATCAAATGGTTTTCTCGGTATATTTCTGTTCATGTGAAGTTTCTGACAATTTTTACCGAATCCAAAATTTTGGTGATAAGCTAGAAATGTTTTGCCTCTTATTTGGGAAAATATATCTTTGACCTTTCACCTTTGTTATAGAATTTAATTTGCTGTAATTATCTTTTTATCAGGTCGACAAGGCATCCGTCCTTGGTAACACCATAGATTATCTGAAAGATCTTAAGAGAAGACTGCTGGAGTTGGAATCCTGCCAGGATTCAGCGGAGCTTGAGATTGCGGAGAGCAGGAAGCATCCTGATGTAGCAAAGCGATCATCTGACAATTACAGGAACAAAGAGATCGTGAATGGCGAGAATTCTTTAGCAAAGAAGCGGAAAGTATCTGACGTCGATAGATCAAATGCCGAGCACCTCTGGATCTCGACCAAGGATAGACCAATCGAGGTAAACGTCACCTTGAAGGACAAAGAGGTTTTGGTAGAGATGCACTGTCCATGGAGGGAAAGCTTGGTGTTCGAGATAGTGGAATCTATAAGCAACCTCCATTTGGATCTGCTCTCGGTGCAATCTTCCACTGTCGATGGCATGCTTTCCCTGGCAATAAAATCCAAGGTTTGGATGCATCCAACAGCCTCACTGGTGGATTGCTTCCTGCTGTGTTTTCTAGTTACTGATTTGCTTTTGGTCTCCACTACAGTTTAGAAGCACCAGTGTTGCCTCACCAGGAATGATAAAGCAATCACTTCAAAGAGTGATGGGATTATTATAGCTGGTGGCATCCTCTTCCCTAATGAGAGCAGATCGTTGAGCCCTTACGGATCTTTCTTCAAGTCAACTGAGCACCAGTGTGTGTCACGTAAGTACGTGCAGGTTCTCCTCGATCTTCAGGAAGTAGCTTGCAAGGGATGAGCAGTTAGTTATACTTATTACTCAGAAGATGGATGAAAACATAATTCAGTGTACGAAAAAGATAGTAGAAAACCTAAAGATGCTGACGTCCATTCATGAATCAGCTTGCGAGGGAAGAGCACTTGTCTTCATGGCAATCTATACTGTGGAAAGAACAATGAATAGGTAGGAGTGTCTATGTTATCGTCGTTGTTCTTAGCACTATAGTTCCTGATTTAGCATCATGATACTCTCGTGGTTGCTGCACAACATATTATTCATTATTTTATGTTCGCCATCAAACATTTTTTTTGGAGTCATTTTGCTTACTTTGTTACTTCTGAGGGAAAAAACAGTATATTGTGGCACAAATAATATGAAAACAGTATCTAGTGGTCACACATTGAGTGGTTTGGAACACGACAAGGGAAAGACGACAGAAATGTAGAGTTAATAGTGGTCCGTGCCATGGTGCCTGCTAGGAAGAGGTAATAAATGGAGGATGGCAGCTCCAACCTGAAGAGATGCTCAAGGGGATTGAAGGAGAAAACAAGACCACGTCAACTTGACTACGGATCCTGAAGCATGCACATAAATATGCATTAAATCAAATTCTGCATGTGAAGCACCGTACGTGGTGACCACAGTTAGCTGCGTCGCATAACTTCGATATATTTGAAGGATCGCGAAACACATTTTGTACGAAGAAAAGGGAAAGCAAATGACACAGTCGACGTCGAAGATATTAGTGGAAGCCATTTCCAAGCAAGAGCAGTTTAAGAATCCAGACAGGTGGCAGCATGGTGAGCATTGAATGTTTCCACATTTCAACATGATAAATTTTTAAGTTCATATCTATTAAAGTTCAAGAAATGATTGGTACATTGTGTTTAGTAGAAGTTTCAAATCAAGTACAAAGCATAATAAATTAATTATGTATTATAATTTATACTTAACATTTGATAAATTAGAACTTAGTAATTAGATGGTTGAGAATTTAATGTATAAGAGATAGGGAAAAAGAAAATATTTATGTGGCATTCTAATTTTGAAACCAACTCTTAATATCTTTATAAAAAAATGAGTTCTCTTTTATTCTCCAATATCTTTTTTTTCTTATCCTTTTTTTCTTTCTTTCTTTTGTTTCCCTCACTATGCTCTTAAAGCTTCCTTCTTAAAATAACTAAAAGCGGCAGGAGCTGATATAGCAAAATTAAAGCACTATGAAGATAAGTTGAAGAGTTTATCATGTGGCTCGAGCATAAGGAACCCATGCTCGAGGCTCAAGTTATGGTTATGCAAATAATAGAATCAAAGACAGAATCCCTTCGCATTCAAAGAGATCTATCCATTGAGAGGTTTTTTCGTGTACAAATGATAACATCAAAGTTGACTTATCGGAATTTTATGATTAACTTCAACTTGAAGAGTTTTTTTATTGTCTTATTGTGATTGAGAAATTCTTTGAGTACCCGAAGATATCCAAAGATAGAAAGTAAAATTAATTATTGTAATACTTTAAGGTTATACTTTAATTTGATGGGACTCGATATAAAAGATGTATATTCGGGAAGGGAAGATGAAGATTTCGCTTTGAGAGAAATGAAATCTCTACTTAGTGAGAATGTTCTTTCATTTTATTATGTTTAAAATTTATTATTATAATTTAATAATATTCAATATGGTAGCAAAACTATAATCGATTATATTAAAAAATTCTACAAGTTGATGGTCTGAAACAACACTCAAGATTCAAAATAACAACTTGTAAGATATATTATTGGTGAACTATGAGTTTATGATTTGCGATGAAAGTGAAGATAAAACAACTATAAATATGATCTAATACTTATCAAATAGCACTAGAAGTTTAATCAAAGCTAGCTAGAAGTGGAGGAAGGAAGTATTCTAATGTTCCTTTGCATTCCTCTTTTAAGATTGATTCTACTCGTTAGAATGCTAGTGGATCAAAACACCACAAGAAAAATAGCCATTAGGTACTGACGAAAGTTGTCACCAAAAGTTTAAAAAATTATTGAACTAGTGACGGTGTGAGTTGTCACAAGCTTCCATCAGCCTAGGTCTCATGGTTAAAAGTTTTAGCGATAATAAAAGGTACATTTGTCACTAATTATAGATTTTAGTGATGACTTATTTTTATGACTAATATATTTAAAATTTATAATTAAAAATAAATAAATTGATGAAATAATATCTGTGACAACATTTGGTGATGGACAATTTTGTCACTAAATGTCTTGGTGAAAAATTTTAATGATATCTTATATCATTTACTAATTTTTAATTAAATAAATACATAATGATAATTCAATGATGAATTGATCTGTTATTAAAATGTTATATAAAATTTTTAATGATAATTACTTGAATTTGTCACTAATAATTATGTAGATGAAAACAATATTAGTGATGAACTATCATGTCAATAGTATTTTTTTGACAACCTATCAATTTTTAATAATCAATATAAAAAAATTGACATTTGAAGCTTCACATTTCAATGTTTATTTTGTTCAACAATTAATATTAGAGATGATGCAATCACAAATTCCACATCATTTTATCTAAAATCAATATTAGAGTTGATACAATCACAAACCATAAAAAAACTACATCGTCTTCTACATCTACTTCATGCATGAAGGATAAAAAATACATCTCCATGTCTTCATTCTTCTATATTCTTCGCTTTCTCTATCATGTATAAAATCACAATTGCAAAATTACATAATAACAAATCCCTAGGTTGATAATAAAAAAATATAAAATAAGATGTAAAATAGGTTGACAATGCAAAATACTAAGATATAAGTGTCAAATTTATTAGGACCATAAAGGTACTAAGAGGAGGGGGCAAATTAGTACTTTCGATAAGATAAAATGATTCTAAAATTCATTCGATCTAACTTGTATTGAAAATATATTTAACTTAGAATATGAGTAAAAGTAGTAAGCAACTAAGCTAGTAAGTAATAAGAATGAAAACTACAAAGGAAATGCACATCGGATTTATAGTGGTTCGATCGTCATGACTTATGTCTATTCTCGATTCATCTTTCATCGAGGTCATCGGTTTTCACTAACAATCTTCTTTCAATGGACAAAGATCAACTACCCTTATTATAACTCTTTTCTCATTTTTCACATAAGAGAATCTTTAAACTCTTTTTTATAAGTAGTCCTCACAACTCTCTTATAATGACTTAGAAGATTGAGGAGGAAGGAACTCAAGACTTTCAATAAAGTTTGCATATTTAGAATCATAAGTTTTTCACGCTCTTTTCTTATTGCATCAAGCAAGAATGAGTGAGATATTTATAAGCCTCAAATGACTTCAAAAATAAAGCCAAAAAGTCTCATCCCTGGGTTTTTGAGGTACTAACGGTACTACCACCAATGCTAGGTAGTACCACCGCCTACAACACTGAGTGTTAGTGGTACCACTGCTTGACACAACCTAGAAAATTATGTTCTGGAGGTACTATCGACAATCTGGGTAATACCACCACTAGTTTGGGTGATACTAACGTTAGGTTTTTCGCAAACGTATACTTTATATTTTCTACCTTATAGGCGATTCTACCACCTAATCTAACGATGCCACCGCTTATCCCAATTGTAGATCATTGAATGAGTCTTCTAATAGGCTTCATTTAGCCTTGATTCAAGCTCAATGGGTCCTTAATTGAGTTGGCATGAATATACCCAAAACTAACTCAATTAAAACCTAAACTATAATGATTACAGAGCATGAATCCTATATTATTCGACATGTTATTGGTTCATCTAAACTTCTGATGTGTCATACTTTCCTTCAGTGTATTGTCTGATTTATCGACATGTTGATTCCCGCAACATACAATCTTAGCACAATGTTCGATCTTTTCGACCTGATGCTCAATCTCTGACTCCAACCTAATATATGATTCTCCTACTTCAATCAATTTATTTTTTCATGATCGAAGTTAGTTCTGCATCACTTTTCTTAAACACTAATTATATTATAAACTCATCAATTGATTTCATTATCAAAATCTGGATTTAACAATCTTTTCCTTTTTGACTATGTTCTACTTGAAAAAAAATAATAATAACTATGCTCTATTTGTTTTCATACTTCTACTTATCAGCATTAGTTATCAATCAATATATATCTACATTTTCAAAGAACTCTTCCCTTGCCTGTTAAAGCATGGTTAAATTTCTTCGTCTCCATCTGTATCAAATCTCCTGAGAGAATATTTCAGCAATTTTTTCCATTGAGTTAGGTTGCCATCCCATCATGTGAATCATAAAAGCAAGCGATTGTCTATTGCTGGCTACTTCCAGTGTAATATTTAACATATAGCACTTTCATTTTGCTACGCAAATTGTTGCTTTATGTGCCTCGAAGTTTTATGCTACCTTTGTCTCACAATTACTGGTGATCATTACGTTGCTACACAAGTTTATGCACATCTAAATGCATGTTTCTTTTACGTCTCCTTTCTATTACAGGAACCGCAGTCGAGTTGAGGTCTCTTCTCGTATTATTCTACACGCATCCCCTTCAGTGAAGAGCTTCGAGTTGTCTTCCATTTATTACGTATCCTAAATCTAGTGGCCCAAAACATAAACACGTAATGTGAAACCGACCACCATTAACTCTCGTAATGTGAAACCGACCACCATTAACTCTCTGTCCTGTGAGTCTCTCTCTTCCTCGATACGTATTCAAATATATAATGCCTCGCCCTTCAAACTACGAATGAGACCTACTGATTGCTCTTAAGATTATGCCTTTGAGACGAGTGGGGAGAACAAAATGTTCTCAAAATAACTTAGAGAATTAATAATAAAATATAATATTATTATTAGATTTTATGATTTTTTTTAATTGGATAAGATATATATAATATAACTAGAAACTCACTTATCCTAAATTCCGAGATTATAGTCGAGGGATTACAAATGATCCTGTGAAAGGATAGGAACAGAAAAGAATGATCTAGTTTCCTTTTGCATATTGACAACGATCTTGGATCTAAAGACAGTATCATCAAAAGGTTTTGTAAGTTGAAATGGCATCAAAAGGTAAGCATCATTAAATCAGATCTAATTATTTAGTTTCAATCCTAGCATAAAAGATTGTTTCCGTATTTAATACAGCATATTACATATTTTATATTTACAATTAGTACGAGAGTCTAGGTTCTTGAGATCAAATACATTAGATCTATTATTTTTATTTATGATGCATGAATTATCCCTATTCTCCAATTATCGTGTCCATGCGGTGGTTGTACGAGAGCAAACAGCCGCATCAGGTGGCGGTCGTGCGTGGGTAGGTCGCGCACAGGCTGGTGACCATGTGCTTGCAGTAGCCGCGACCAACAATGCGTAGGCGTCGACAGCCGCACAAGTAGTAGCCACGCGCGGGCAATCGCGCACAGGCAACTGCGGCGCAGGCACGTTACTATTTTGGCATATTTATGATTTTACCCTCGAGGCTAGGTTTTGTCAAATTATAGTTCTGCCCTTTACAAATTTTGTAATTTTAATTTATGTCCTGTCAATATTTATAGTTTTACCCTTATGAAATTGAGAATTCTAATTTATATTCTCAATTATAAAATTAATAAATATGATTCATTATAATTATGATTGAATTTAATCATGATTATATTTTGACTATTTGATTCGAATTAATCTTTAATTAAAAAAATTATAAATTATGGTTTAGTTTTATAGTTTTCTTATATGAATAATTGATTATATTTTTTACATATGATAAATAAAATTCAATTATTGTTCTTGGATATTTATTTGGTTATTCACATATATATATATATATATATATATGTATATATTTGGAATTGTGAAATAATGTTCATCTTTCACACGGCATGATTTATATGTCATCATGATTATCATATGAGTTTTTCTTTGCTGATTAATGTTCAATAATTATTATGATTGTTATTCTATTATTGAACTGCTTAATATAAATTAAATTGAAGATATTTGATTAATATTATTTATAACAAATATCCTTAAATTTTATCTGACTTGTAGTTGCCAAAGTCACTTGGGATGATAAGTTTCTGTGATGTGAATTACAATAAAAGTTTTATTATTTATATAATATTTTAAATTATATTTTATATTATTGTATTAGTCTGGTAGCCATCAAAGTGACTTAGACCAATAACTTATAAAATAATATTTAGAAATTAGTTCTAAATGATATTAAGAAAATAATATTCACAATGGCACATATAATTAGGAGATTTAGATAATCTCAAAGGAGAATCTATTTCAAATAATTATGTGATGGGATAGAATGATACTATTTTGGATATCATTGTAGTTTAGGGTTATATACCCAAAGGTAATAACACTATTCCACAAGGATGGTATTAGTCTTCCATAGATGATCTTAAGTGAACACTAGATATGTCAATATTTCACCCAAAGGTGTAATATAAATAATATCAATAGTTCATCAAATTTTTGACAAACTCAAAGCATTAATATTATTTTATATTTTGTAGTGGTACTTTCGTCCATACATTCATATGCTTCTAACGTTCCGGTACTCTCTAGAATAAATTATTCATAATGGTTAGAACATATGCAATTTATACTGGGTGTATTAGATCTTGATTTAGCATTGTTTGTTGAAAAGCCTTCAAACTTGACTGATGAAAGTACTGTAAAACAAGTTAATGAAATATAGGCTTAGGAAAGATCTGACAGACTTAGTTTAATATTCATAAGAATGATGATTGCAAATAATATAAATACTTCGTTACCGATTGCAATTAGCATACAGGAATATTTAAAAGTTATTGAAGACATATTTAAATCTACAAATAAGTTATTGGCTAACACACTAATGAAAGAATTGATTACGGCTTAATATGATGACACTGAAGGAATTCAGGATCACATCCTCAATATGGCTGATAAAGCTATAAAACTTAAAGTATTAGGTATGAATATTGATGAGTTTTTCCTCGTGCAGTTCATTCTCAATTATCTTCGTTCTCAGTTTGGCTCATTCAAGATTCACTATAATATAAATAAAGATAAGTGAGACTTAAATGAGTTAACTAGTATGTGTATTTAGGAAGAATTAAGATTAAAGCAGGAAAGCTCATATAATGTCATGACTGCTACTTAAGGAGCTGGTAATAAAAAAAAAATTGAAGCATCATCAATCAAAGAAATTTGCTCGGTCTGAAAATGTTAAACAGACTAATGAAAAGAAAGCTTTTATAGTAAAGTGCTTCTTTTGTGGCAAGAAAGGATATCTGAAGAACAACTGCATTAAACGTAAAACTTGGTTCGAAAAGAAATGTATTAACTCGACCTTTGTATGTTTCAAATCAAACATTATAAAAGTTTCTTCTAATACTTGGTGGATTGATTCTAGTGCTTTAACTCATGTTACCAATAATATGCAGGAATTTCTTTCAATCCGGAAACCAAAAGAATATGAAAGATTCATCATTATAGGAAATCATCTTAATGCGAAAGTGAGATCAGTGGGGACTTATCGTCTATGCTTAGAAACGAGTCATCTAGTAGATTTTGTTGACACATATTATATTCCTACTATTTCTAGAAATTTAGTTTCTCCATCTAAAATTGATGAGTTAGGTTAGTATTTTTCTTTTGGCAGTGGTAAACTCAATATATTTTATGATTCAATAAAAGTTTATTTTGGAATTCTATGTGATGGTTTGTACAGAATTAATTTAGATCTTGAGTTTACAAAGATATTATTGACCCTATAATCAAGTGTTGGATTGAAACATAGTTTCAATAATGAAAAATCTTCTATATTGTAACATAAATGATTGAAGCATATCTCTAAGGAAATAATTAAAATATTAGTAAATGATAATATTTTGAAACATTTAAACTTCACTTATTTTGATGTTTATATAGATTGTATTAAGGGAAAGCAAACTAAACATATAAAGAAAAATTCCATAAGAAGTAAAGAACTCCTTGAGATTATTCATACAGATATCTGCGGACTACTTCATATTCCTTGTTTTAGTAGAGAAAAATATTTCATCACATTTATAGATGACCTGTCTAGATATAATTATGTTTATCTAATATATAAAAGGTCTACAACCGTTGATACTATTGAAGTGTACATAAATTAGGTCGAGAGACAATTAGATAGAAATGTTAAAATTGTCAGATTTGACAAGAGTGATTATTTTATGGCAAATATGATAGATCTGGTCAGAACATTAGTCCTTTTGCTAGATTCCTAGAATAACGGGGTATTTGTGCTCAATATGTATTACCAAGTGTGCCACAGCAGAATGGTGTTGTTGAAAGGTGAAATTGTATTCTTATGGATATGGTTAGGAGCATGATGAGTTATTCCTTTGTACTTGAGTCGATGTGGAGTGAAGCTCTTATGACAGCCATATATATCTTGAACAGGGTTCCTAGTAAGTCATTTCTATCAACTCTTTTTGAGTTATGGAATGGTAGGAAGTCTCGTTTGAGACATTTACATATTTAGGGATGTCATGCAGAAATAAGAGTATTCAACTTACATGAAAAAAAATTGGATCCAAAAACTATTTCTGGATATTTTATTGGTTATCCAGAAAAATCCAAGAGATACAGATTATATTGCCCTAATCATAGTACGAGGATAGTAGAATCTGGTAATACAAAATTCCTAGAAAATGATGAAATCGGTGGGAGTGAAAAATCTCGAATGATCAATTTTAATATTGAGGAGATTCAAGTTAATTCTCCCATATCATCTCCTATTCGAGAAATTATTATTCCTAAAATCAATGAAAGTATTAACGAGGGTGAACAACAAAATAACATTAAAAAACTCTCACTTGATGTTGATGTCCCCGCTGATGATATTGTAGAACAATCATAATTGGAGAATATCTCAAAGGAAAAAGAAATATACCATTTCTGATGATTATGTGGTATATATATAAAAATCATATTATGATATAGGAATAAAAAGAGACCCCTTATTGTTTATACAAGCCATAGAAAGTAATGATTCTGAAAAATGATATAATGCAATTAAAGAAGAGTTAAAATTAATAGTCCAGAATGGTATTTGGAACTTATTGAATTGTCCAATAATTATAAAAGAGTTTGTTGTAAATAGGTCCTTAAGACAGAACGTGACTCAACGGACAATATCAAACGATATAAAGCCAAACTTGTGGCCAAAGGTTTTTCTCAGAAAGAAGGCATTGACTATAATGAGACATTTTCTCCAGCTTCTAGAAAGGACTAGCTGAGAATCGTCATGGCATTAGTAGCTTATTATGATCTTGAGTTATATCAGATGGATGTGAAAATAGCATTTTTAATATTGAGGATCAATTTTAAAATCTCAAAGGATCAATTTTAATATTGAGGAGATTCAAGTTAATTCTCCCATATCATCTCCTATTCGAGAAATTATTATTCCTCAAATCAATGAAAGTATTAACGAAGATGAACAACAAAATAACATCAAAGAACTCTCACTTGATGTTGATGTCCCCGTTGATGATATTGTAGAACAATCATAATTGAAGAATATCTCAAAAGAAAAGGAAATATACCATTTCTGATGATTATGTGGTATATCTATAAAAATCATATTATGATATAGGAATAAAATGAGACCCCTTATCGTTTATACAAACCATAGAAAGTAATGATTCTGAAAAATGATATAATGTAATGAAAGAAGAGTTAAAATCAATGGTCTAGAATGGTATTTGGGAACTTATTGAATTGTCCAATAATTGTACAAGAGTTGGTTGCAAATAGGTCTTTAAGACAGAACGTGACTCAACGGACAATATCGAATGATATAAAGCCAAACTTGTGGCCAAAGGTTTTTCTCAGAAAGAAGGCGAAGGCATTGACTATAATGAGACCTTTTCTCCAATTTCTAGAAAGGACTAGCTGAGAATCGTCATGGAATTAGTAGCTCATTATGATCTTGAGTTATATCAGATGGATGTGAAAACAGTATTTTTAATATTGAGGATCAATTTTAAAATCTCGAAGGATCAATTTTAATATTGAGGAGATTCAAGTTAATTCTCCTATATCATCTCTTATTCGAGAAATTATTATTCCTTAAATCAATGAAAGTATTAACGAGGATGAACAACAAAATAACATCAAAGAACTCTCACTTGATGCTGATGTCCCCGCTGATGATACTGTAGAACAATCATAATTGGAGAATATCTCAGATGAAAAGGAAATATACCATTTCTGATGATTATGTGGTATATCTATAAAAATCATATTATGATATAGGAATAAAATGAGACCCCTTATCGTTTATACAAGCCATAGAAAGTAATGATTCTGAAAAATGATATAATGCAATGAAAGAAGAGTTAAAATCAATGGTCCAGGTATTTGGGAACTTTTTGAATTGTCCAATAATTGTAAAAGAGTTGGTTGTAAATAGGTTTTTAAGACAGAACGTGACAACGGACAATATCGAACGATATAAAGCCAAACTTGCGGCCAAAGGTTTTTCTCAGAAAGAAGGCATTGACTATAATGAGACCTTTTCTCCAGTTTCTAGAAAGGACTAGCTGAGAATCATCATGGCATTAGTAGCTCATTATGATCTTGAGTTATATCAGATGGATGTGAAAACAGCATTTTTAATATTGATGATCAATTTTAAAATCTCGAATGATCAATTTTAATATTGAGGAGATTCAAGTTAATTCTCCCATATCATCTCCTATTCGAGAAATTATTATTCCTCAAATCAATGAAAGTATTAACGAGGGTGAACAACAAAATAACATCAAAGAACTCTCACTTGATGTTGATGTCCCCGCTGATGATATTGTAGAACAATCATAATTGGAGAATAACTCAAAGGAAAAGGAAATATATCATTTCTTATGATTATGTGGTATATATATAAAAATCATATTATGATATAGGAATAAAAAGAGACCCCTTATCGTTTATACAAGCCATAGAAAGTAATGTTTCTGAAAAATGATATAATGCAATGAAAGAAGAGTTAAAATCAATGGTCCAGAATGGTATTTGGGAACTTATTGAATTGTTCAATAATTATAAAAGAGTTGGTTGTAAATAGGTCTTTAAAACAGAACGTGACTCAATGGATAATATCGAACGATATAAAGTCAAACTTATGACCAAATGTTTTTCTCAGAAAGAAGGCATTGCCTATAATGAGACATTTTCTCCAGTTTCTAGAAAGGACTAGCTGAAAATCGTCATGGCATTAGTAGCTCATTATGATCTTGAGTTATATCAGATGGATGTGAAAATAGTATTTTTAATATTAAATCTAGATAAGAAAATCTATATGGAACAACCTGAAGGATTCATAGAAAAAGAAAAAGAAAGTTGGGCTTGTAAACTTAAGAAATCCAATTATGACATTAAACAAACTTCTAGAAAATGGTATATAAAGTTTCATGATACCATAGATATTTAGGGATAGATCTCAATGGTTATTAGGATTGTCTCAAAAATGATATATTAATCATATCTTAGAGAGATTTAATATGCAGTTTTGCTCAGCCAATGATATACCTATTACTAGAGGTGAAAAATTCAATCAAAATTAGTGCCCAAAAAATGACTTAGAAAAAAATCAAATGAAGAATATTCCTTATGGGTGCATAGTTGGAAGTCTATTATATGCTCAAACCTATACAAGCCCAGATATTAGTTTTACAGTTGCAATGCTTGGAAGATACCAATGTAACCTAGGAATGGAATATTAGAAAGCTGTAAAGAAAGTAATAAAATATCTACAAATGATGAAAGATTATATGCTCACATACAGGAGATCATATCAGCTTGAAGTGACAGAATATTTAAATGCTGATTTTATAAATTACCTCGATAATAGGAAGTCTACTTTAGGATTTGTATTCATGTTAACTGGTGGGGCAATTTCTTGAAATAATATAAAGCGATCACTTATTGCATCATCAACAATAGAAACTGAATTTGTGGCATACTTTGATGCTACAAATCAATTTTATGGCTACGAAATTTTATTTAAGGACTTGGTGTGATCGACTCAATTGCCAAGCTGCTGAAGATATTTTGTGATAACACCGCAGCATTTTTCTTCTCTAAGAATAACAAGTACTCTAGTGGTTCCAAGCATATCAAGATAAAGTACTTGGTGGTTAGAGAAAGAGTCCAGAAATAATAAGTATCAATTGACAATCTCAGCACCACTATGATGATTATTGATCCATTGACAAAAGCTTTACAGTGTAAAATATTTAAAGAACATGTTCTTAGAATGAGGCTTGTGAGCAAGTCATAAAAAATATGGTGATGCATGTTTAGATGGATGCTATTATTGATATTTTTCTTACTTAATTAAAGTTATTTATTTCTACTATCCTATTTACATTTATATTTATGTATATTATAGTAGAATGTAATAACAGGATTGTCTTGACAAGACAAATTATATGGGTTATTATGGACTATATTAGGAATGACTAACAATGTTGTGGTACATAGAAGGGAGTATAGCATTGATGATATACAACCATTATGACTCGCATTGATAGTTAGACTTAATATAGTATTATTGTGCTTATTGGACTTATTGGCTTGTTTTAAAATTCATGACCATGTATAAAATACTTTTTAAAATTTTTTAAAATATAATTATGTAAAATTATTTTCAAACAATTTTTGTTTTGTTTATTTTGATTTTGAATATCTCTTTTATATCTTATCAATTAATGGATCAAGTGGAAGAATGTTAGATTTTGTGACCCTTTATAATTGGATAAGATATATATAATATAACTAATTGGATATGATGAAATATATTGATCAATAGAAAGTCCACTTAAAAGTAAGATTCCTTAAGAGATAACCTTGATGGGAGGAACTCTCCTAATTACTTATCCTAGACCCTCTGTTCTCACCTATATATAGACAAGACTTCTAAGAACGGAACACAAGAAGATAAACTGAGATTATAGTTGAGGGATTACGGTCTTTCCCTCAACTCTTCTCCCTAACGATTGATAGCGATCTTGGATCTAAAAACGATGTCTTTGTAGATCAAACATAGATCTCTGTCTTCAAAAGATATGTATTATTAAACTAGATATAATTATTTGATTTCAATCCTGACATAAAAGATTGTTTCCATATTTAATACAGTATATTACATATTTTATGTTTACAATTATATCTTTCGGATAAAAGTCAAATCTCTTATTTATCGTGTCTCTCGGGATGAGTTGTAATTACAACAGCAATAATAAAAATACTGCATGCATCTTTTTTTTCCTTTTTGTCATTGAACAACATAAAAAAATTAATAATATTAAATAAACCAAAAAATTTTCAAATCTTTATATACAGTTTGTTATTATAATTTCTATATCAGGCGTCTAAGATTTTTAATCAGTAAGAGAAAAGAAACAAATTTAAATTATATAAGTAAATTTTGAGTGGTCCGCGCGTGGAGATTGCGTGTTCAAGCTTTCTAGCTTTGGATCACCAGCAGCAATTGCAGCTCTAATAAATGTAGGATGAAGTCTGGGAAACATGGAAACACAGAGCTGCTGAAGAAGTCAGAAAACGCTGTTTAACGAAGGGCTACAGCACAGCATGCATTTAAGTATGAATACGTCCAAAAATACAGTATATCTCACATGGAGTGCACTCAAGAAGTAGCTTGGTTTTCCGTATATATGACTCACATGATTGATGAGATGACAA
Organism: Musa acuminata AAA Group; assembly: GCF_036884655.1. Lineage (NCBI taxonomy): Eukaryota > Viridiplantae > Streptophyta > Magnoliopsida > Zingiberales > Musaceae > Musa > Musa acuminata. Next base: position 41,528,513 of record NC_088342.1, read on the forward strand.
CCTAATTTAGTGGAGGAGAAATCTAGCAGAAATATTGAAGATGTTAAACTCTTCGTGAATCAGCTTGCGGGAGATGCAGTTGGCTTCATTGATACAGGTGTCGTAGTTGCAACTTAATTCAATGGAAAAAGAAGCGATAGCTACTGATGATGATCTCCCCGTAGTATTTTTAGGACTCTCTTTCCTCTTTTCTCATGGCTACTGTACATCACACTGCCGTCTTATGTTCCGAAGAAGTTAAAACGTAAGCATCAAACATATTTATGGAAACAAATGGCTCCCAGGTGATGTTTACAGAACGGAAGCTTTCTTTTTTCCAAGTCATGGTGATGTTTACAGGACTAAAGCCACGTTCAGGATTCATAAGCAAGGAAAGAAAGAATAGGTGTTGAGTAATAATATTGAAATTACATGCTAATCAATAGAAGTTGTACAACTTGGTGAAACTAATATATTAGATTTATGAAAAGGATAAAATAGAAGAGAAATATAATACATGATCTACTGGACAATGGTCTCATGAACAATAATACGAGGCAGAAGCGTAGTTTGAGAGACGAGACATCTTATATTACAGGGAACATGGAAGCAACAGACTAAAAACGATGGAGGAGATGCTAATGGTCCATCTCATATTACGTGTTAAAGCCTTCGAACAATAGAATCTGGAGAGGTAATAAATGGTGGATAACGACGTCAACCTAAGGAGCTGTTCAATGAGATGTCGGCAGAAAACCAGAACAGGCATCAACTTGACTACTACAGTTACTGGAATAGAATGAAAGTGATATAAGCGAAGGATATGCGGTACCATGGTGATCACCATAGCACGCATGCAAAGCAAATGCCATAATGGATGCTGAAGGTTCCAGTGGAAGTCTTTCGCAAGGTTTTAGAACTCTGATGATGGGATGGCAACTAATTTAGTCGAGAAGTAATAGCCGGAATCTTCTTCAAGGAGAACTTGTACGGATGATGTTGGCAGTCTCTTCTTTTTTAACTTCAGATTTCCATCAAAACTATTTATAGAATAGAAAATTGATTGTTCATTATCATAGTTTCAACCTTAATAAGAATCAAATAAATTAGATAACTAAATTTTAGGATAAAATATTCAGGTATGGAGAGAGTACTTATACATTGGTTTTTTGATCTTTTGCTTGTTATTATGCACATATAGTGAATTCTTTTAAATTTTTTAATACATATAAGCAAAGACAGTCAAACTACATAAATATTATAGCAAATATTTTTTTGGATATGTTGTTTATTGTTGATTATGCTTTTGACATTAAGGTTTTCTTTGTCCCCTAGAAAATGGATTCAGAATCTAAAATATTTGAGACTTGATAGATTATCTAAGCACATTTAAAGAATCTTGGGTCAACTAAATACATTTCATAAAAGAAATTGATGAAGAAGATGTAACATTGTTGCTCTTTAGATCACATACTAACTCTTATCATAACTTTTAGGGAGATAATACTGTGCCATGATATAACAATGTTTCAACTCGGTTTGGTTCAATGTCGAAAGTCCAAGTCTCTCCTGGAGTGTTAATGTGGGAAACAATTGTAGAGAGTTGGCATGGCAACGAGGGCGTAGAGAGCTGCTATGGAGAGCTAGCTTGCGAGGCATCGATGTAGAGAGCTGGTGTGGAGAGCTTTCTACCTATCGAGGGAGCAAACTAGTCTCGAAGGACGGATCGCCTTGCCCATGGAGTAGTCGTCTCGCAATATCTTCTTTGTCGCATCGGAGATCCTACACAATAGATCAGCGCTAAGCTATCTCCTTGTATGACCCCTACGATGCTTAAATTAAAGAGATGGGGGAGGAGAGAATTAACGGTATTTAGAAAAGTGTGGTGTTTGCCCGCTTGCCCCTGTTTGACTTGGGGCTCGATTTTTATACATGGGTGCCCGACAACGAGGACAATGATTGGTGAGGGTCCCCCGTACCCTGCTCATCAAGGGACATTAATAGAGGTGGCTTATTGGCACATTGTCTTGAGACTGATATCGACGCTAGGCAATCGAGATGGTATTCCTTGTCTAGCCTTTTAGCTGCTTCAAGTCAAGTAGAGAGTGGTCCCTTCTTTATATTAAGTCTTGATTTAAGTTGTTTATAGTCTAATTGAGTTAGTTTTGGGGTGTAACCATGTCAACTTGATTAGGAGTCTATTAGACCTAAACCAAAGTTAAATTGGGCCTATTAAAAGGTCAATTCAGTGACCTAGGGTTAAGTTGGGCGATGATACCACTTATGAGCTAGGAAGCACGGATTGTGCTTTTTTTTAAATCTCGATGGTAGTACCTGGTTCTCTGAATTGGATTAACACTTAAGAGAGATTTGATAGTTTTTTCTAGCAATTAAGAGGGTCACTCTATCACTTGTCCTTCTACATGTATTGGAAAACACAAATGTGGATTTTCTTACTTTCTTTGGATTTTAATCTGTAGAATGTTGTTGAGTATGATTTTCAAAAATCCTCTAAACCAATAAATGAATAGAATGATCCAGAGAAGAAAATATTTTTGTTAAATGCTAAAGCTATGAACGCTTTATTTTGTGCTTTAGATAAAAATAAGTTTAATTATATTTATACATGTGAAACTACACATAATATCTAGCACACACTTAAAGTTACTCATGAAGGCACAAATAGAGTAAAAGAATCTAAGATTAATCTTTTGGTACATAATTATGAATTATTTAGAATGAAGTCAAGTGAAACCATTGGTGATATGTATACTCGTTTTACGGATGTTGTCAATGATTTGAAAGCTCTTGGTAAATGTTATACTAATCTTAAATTGGTTAATAAAATTTTAAGATATTTTTCAAAAAGTTGGGATCCAAAGGTGCAATTCAAGAAGCAAAGGACTTAAATAACTTTTCTCTTGAAAACTCATAGGATCATTAATGACATATGAAATGACTTACAAGGCACATGACAAACAAGAGGAAAACTTTCCAAAGAACAAAAAGGATATTGCACTTAGAACCAAAGAATACCACTTGAGCGAAAGTTTAAATGATAATGATGATATAGCACTCTTTACAAGAAGATATAAAAAGTTTATAAAATAGAACAAGACTAATTCTATAAAATGAGAATCTAAGAATAAAAATGAACTTAAAAAGGATACAATAATTTGTTATGAATACAAAAAGCTATGGCACTTTAAAAATGAGTGTCCACAACTGAAGAAGAAGTTATCAAAGAAGAAGTATTTCAGACAATATGGGATGAATCATGTACCTCAAAAGATGAAGAGCAAACCAATAAAGACAAAGTGGTAAACTATGCATTGATAACTTTCAACGACAAGGTATGTGACTCACCTAAAATCTTCTTATTTTATGATGAACTTAAAATAATTAGTAAGAAATATAAATTACTAAAAAATGATCATGTATCTCTCTCTAATGAATTTGATAAATTAAAAATTAAGTATGACAATTGCATGTTAACATCTTACAATAAATATGAAGAGTTTGACTCATTCAAAAAGGAAAATATTTTATTACAACAAACATTAAAAAATTTTAAAATTAGAAACAAATCATTAACATAATTCTTGCTAACAAAAGTTATGTACATAGAAAGGTAGGAATCTGTTTTATAAATAGTAACATTCAACAAAAACCAACAAAATTCATAAAAGGACCCACACTACATGTTGCCCCTAAAGATAAATATAATTTTTATGAAAGATTTGGTCACTATGCTTATACATATTCTTTTAAAAAATATAGCTCTTATAAAGAAACCATAAATGATTTGATGTCAAAAGTCAAGAAATGTAGATCTAACCATGAAGGACTCAAAGTTAAATGGGTACATAGAACAAACTTGTCCTTCTTGTAGGTATGTCTCCTGATAAAAGCTAGGAGTAAAAGATAATATCTTGATAATAGATGCTCGAGGCATATAATCGAAAATCCAACACACTTCTCAAATCTTACTAACCGAAACAACAATAATAAAAGAAAGATCATTGGTATTGGAATTATTAGTAACAAATCAAATCTTTTGATTGAAGATATTTTGTTAGTAGATGGTTAAAATATAACTTATTAAGCATTAGTCAATTATGTGATAAGTGTTATAAAATTAAATTTTAATCTAATACTTACGTAATAGAGATTCCATATGAAAATAAATCTATGATCACTTTAAAAAGTGATAATGGTTATACTATTGATCTTGATAATTATCATAATAAAACTTATTTTTTGGTTTTAAACGATAATGCAAGACTTTAGCATAGAAGACTAGAGTATACTAGTATGAAATCAATCACACAAATTGAAACTAAAGAACTTATAAGAGGAATGTATTTTTCTTAAAAATTTTTCTATCTTTAAAACTTATCGAGTTTTTAATAAAAGATCTTTAATCATTGGTGAATCTATTTATATTATTTTTTATGAATCTCTTGAACTAAGAAAATAATTTTGATGATAATTTTGGATTTGATAAATTAAATTTAAATGATATTTCTCTTCTCCAAAGTAACTTGGATACATCTATTCTAAAGAAATTTTCCCAAGTAATAAAAGTATATAGATGCACATCCTAAGGAGTTTATTATTGGAGATATATCAAAAGGCATTCAAACTCATTTTTCATTAAAAAATATTTATACAAATGCTATTTTTTTATCTTAAATTGAGCCTAAATGCTTTAATGATGCTCTTAAAAAAAATTACTTTTTGATCTTCAATGATTCTTTCTTTTTGCTATTTACTAAAAAAGATATTTATCCAAATGAATCATGATTTTTTTCTTGATTTCTTAGAATTCATGACTTGAGATTTCTTTTGTATGAATCAATATCTTTTACTATTTAATCTCCTATGATTCTTTCTTTTTACTATTTACTAAAGAAGAGATTTATCCAAACGAATCATGATCTTTCTTTTGATTTCTCAATATTCATGACTTGAGATTTCTTTTATATGAATCAAGATTTTTTACTATTTTATCTCTTATGATTATTTCTTTTTATTATTTATTAAAGAAAATAATTTATCAAAATAAATTATGATCTTTCGGTATTCATGACTTGAATTTTATTTATTTCATATGACTCATATGTATTCATGACTTGTAATACCCCATCATCAAATTGGTCTCTCATGACTTAGACTTATTTTTGATATTAATATCCTCATGTGATATCAAAATAAATTTACAATTGACACATTGATGTAAATGAAGAAAAATAACACCATGAATCCATATCTCTTCTTTTTTACGATGATAAAGTGGGAGAAAGAAGTAGCAACTTACACGTTTCAAAAGAAGTAAAAAACTTACACATTTCTCCTTTTTGTTAATGACAAAGGAGGAGAAGTTGATTGTACTCTTTGATGATATAAAAAATTATGATGTTTTAACTTATGATGATTTCAAACTATGCATATGAAGTGTGTAATGATTATTTTGATATTGATGTTTGCATATGACTTTTGTAATGAAAGTCACTATGATTATTTTGATCTTTGAAATGAAAAGTGAAATTATACATAAAACCTTCGCAATGAAAATCACTATAATTTTTTTTTATTTTGACTTGAATTCAAAGAGTTACATTAAAATGTTATTATTATTTTTAATTCGAGTTCATTTCAAAATAATATATAGAAAATGGGGGTTTAGTTAAAACTCTATCATCAATTGGTTATCATCATCAAAAAGGGAGAGATTGTTGAATCTCATATTTTAATGATAAAATCAATTGACGAGTTTATAAACTAATAAGCGTTTAAGATAAGTGACGTAAGAGAAACTACGATCATATGCTTGAACCATCAAAAGGCAAATCGTTGAAGTAGGAGAATTAAACGTTGGACTGGAGAGCATCATGTTAGAGATTGGACGTCAGGCTAGAGGATTAGTTGACATGCTAGAGGATGGACTTCATACAATGAGTTCAGTCATCGGGCTGGAAGGATCGAGTATTGCGTTAAGAAGATCATATATTATGAGAGGTCAATATGTTGATAGATCGGGCAATATGCCAAAGGAAATGACGATACACCAAAGGTTCAAACGAAGTGTCGAATGAACAAATGACATGTCAAACAATATGTTGAAGGCTTCATGATTGTAATTAGAGTTGTTAAGTCTTGATTGAAGTCATTTAGAGTCTAATTGAGTAGATTTTGGGGCGTAACCATGCCAACTTGATTAGGAGTCTATTGGGCTTGAATCAGGGTTGAATTTGACTTATTGAAAAGCCAATTCAGTGACTTGGGGTCAGGCTAGGCAATGGTACCGCCCAAACAGGCGATGGTACCATTTATGAGTTAGAAAGCACGAATTATACATTTCTAAAAATCTTAGCAGTAGTACCACCTAGGTCAACGATAGCACTACCCAAACAAGTAGTGGTGCTACCAGAGTCTAGGTTCTCAAGCACTATCAAGCGGTAGTACTACCCAACGCAGGCGGTAGTACCGCCAGTACCCCAAAAACTTGGGGATTTAAATTTTTTGCTCTATGTTTTAAGTCATTTGGGGTATATAAATAGCCTACTCGTGCTTGCTTAATGAAGCAAGGAAAGAGTAAGAATTCTTTAGAATAAAAGTGTTGAAAACGCTCTTAAAAAGTGTTGAGTCTCTTCCTCCTTGAGTTTTGAGGATATATTAAGGAGGTGTAAAGGTTATCTCCTAAGCCTGTGAAAAAGAAAAATGGTTGTAACAAGGGTAGTTGATCTTTACTCATTGAAAAGAAGATTAGTAGTGGAAGTCAGTGGCCTCAAGAGAAAGATGAATCGGGAGTGGGCATAGGTCGAGATGACCTAACTATTATAAATTAGTTTGTATTTCTTTTTATACTTTTTTTTTACTATTACTAACTGATTTAGTTGCTCACTACCCTTACTCATATTCTAAGTTAAATGAATTTCTGATATAGATTTATCGATCAAACTTTCAAATCATAACTTTATTTCAAAAACACTAATTCACCCCTCCCCCCTTCTAGTGTCTTTACGATCCTAACACTTTAGTCATCCAAAAGGGAGGTGTAGGGGAGACATGTTGGGAAACCTAGGATAGCATCACATGCGTAGTGGAAGTATAGAAAATAAAAATTTTAGATTTCAATAGAAAATAGTTTCTTATTGTCATGCAAAGATTGGTGTGCAAAAAACCTACAGAACAAAAAAATCACATGTGTTAAGGGATATATGTTAAATAAGGAGATCGTATATCTCTAAAATCCTACAGATCTATGGGAGATGATAAAAGAGGTCAACTATCCTCCTCTTTAGTAGTGATCCACATGGTAGGGGCTGCGAAAATGCTCCTCAAATCACAGCACTAACCTCCTCTTCACGCACGCCATGGGATCAAGAAGGGGCCGATCCAAATGCCTCAAATAAGGGGTTGCTAGTTGAGGAGGAGAGGGGGAGAGGAGAATGAGATAGCAGCTAGAAAGGGGCCTAGCCTATGGCTATTTAGTTCCCTCCTATTTATAGAGATCTTTATAAACTTCCCTTAATGGATCTTTCCCTATTGGATACTGAATCTTCATCCAACTACTCAAGCCTCTTATATTAGTAGATTTTTACCTAATAATCTCCTATGGCTCTTATTAGATCTTATTTATAGGATCCAATAATTCAAGGGCTTATTGGATATCCAATAAGATAGGAGCTCCAATGAATATCTCATATTCGAACATCTACGTGTCACAACACCTACCATATGTGTGTGACACTCTAACCCAATATCGAGTTGGCTATGAGTTATACCTATCAAAACTTCTTCTTGCTTAGTGAATTATTATCTCTATAATAATTTATTCAACTCATCGACTACTAATATATTAGGCCATTATGCGATAATCCATAGACAATACAAGGGAATCCAATCCATTTGACCTATCTATCCTCAATTACCATGTATCTATAATCTATCATCCATCTAATATCTCAGATATCGTATTTCAAAATGGTGCTGTTAGGCCATACGGTTTCTACTCGAGCCTCGCTCTAATCGGATTCTCTTAGAGAACTCTTTCTCTCTCAATCTGAATGACCTTAGCTAGGGATTTATCTGAGTAGAAATATAGGATATTCTTCTCATAACATTAAGAGTATATGATCCTTTATTGACACTTAATAGTCCTCGTAAAGTTGGTTGCCACTCCCGATGACCGGCTATACTAGATCTGGAATTCAATATGAGATTATAAAATATTTATAAACTCAAATAATTTACACTTTAACTTTATTTTATTATTACCCACTTCTTAAGTAGTACCCAAAATATTATGAGTCTTTCATATTTTAATTTTAATTTTTTTTAAACACATATATTAGTCAACTCATTTAAGTTTCACTTATCCTTAATTTTATTATAGTAAATTTTAAATATGCCAAACTATGAAAAAATAAAATTAAGAATAAATTATACAATGAATGACTCAACTATATTTATGCTCATTGTTTTTGACCTTGTTAGTTTTGTTAGTCATATTGAGGATATAATTTTAAAATTTTCAAATACTATCGTATTGAAATTTTGGTCAGTTCTTTTAATAATATGTCAACTAATGACTTGTTAGTAAATTTAAATTAATCTTTAAAATATTTTAATATGCTAATTATAGAATATAATAAAATCTAAATATTAATTACAATTATCATAAAACTAAGTCTTTCAATTCTTTCTCAATTAATTATCTTAATTATTTATTCTTAGAATTTTTAGTAATTGGGTCTGTAATCCTTTCGACTAACTTATCGAGATCTAACACATTTAATATAAATTACACATACTCAAGCCTTTTATAATAATTTAATCCAAAAATATAAGGACATTTATCATAATGCAATGAAGTAAATACCACTATAATAAATAATGTTCTATGTTTTTCAAGTAATGTTTAACGATATCATTTCTATTTCACCTTTGTTTGAAATATTGATATATCTAGTATTTACATAAAATATTTTATGTAAGATTGATATCAACCTAGTGGAATAGTATCATCTTAAACTATAAGGATATACAAAACAGTATCATCTTATCTCATCACATAATTATTTGAAACAAATTTTCCTTTGAAATTATCTAAATCTCCTAATTATGTATGTCATTATGAACATTATTTTTTTAATATAATTTAATAAGTTATTAGTTTAGATCATTTTAACGGCTATAAGACCATTATAATAATATAGAATAAATTCAAAATATCTTATAAATTACAAGACCTTTCTTATAATTAACATCCCATAAATCTATTATCCCAAGCCACTTTGTCAACTACAAATCAAATAAAACTTAGAGATAGTTACAAATAATATTTATCAACTTTGTTTAATCTTATTTATGTAAAAATAATTTAATAATAAAATAATAATTATTGAATATTAGTCAGCATAAAAAAAAACTCATATGATAATTGAAATCATGATAAACATTAATCATGTCTTCATATGAAAAATAAATATTATTACATAATTTTGAACATATACATGTGAATAATCGAATAAATATCCAAAAATAATAATTAGATTATATTTATTATATGTAAAATTTTAATCAATAAGTCATATAAGAAAACTATAAAAGAAAACCATAATTTATAGTTTTTTAATTCTACATATAACCTTTATACAAACCAATCTTATTTAATTGGGCAAACCGGCTAAACATCAATCTAATTAAATTAATCAAAAATAAAAACAATCAAAATTAAGTTTTCTCAATTTTTTTAATTTTTCATATTTGAATACCTGTGCCCTTTCCTTTCACTTCTACGAGCGCACCATTGCCTATAAACACTAAATTATCAACATAAAGTGCAATAATAATTATGTCTAAGCTTCCTTCTCTTTTAGTGTATAAAGTTATATTTCCTTTTACTCTTTATAAAGTATTTTGCATTGAAATAGCCGTCAATCTCACTATATTATTCGTGCGGTGCTGGCTTCAACCTATAAAGTAAAATCTTCAACCGATAGACTTTGGTTTCCTAATCTTTAATAGTAACTGATGGTTGCTTAACATAGATATTTTTTTTCAAACTTCATTCAAGAATACTGATTTCACATTAAGTTGATACAACAACTATCCAAACCATTAGAATCAAATTATTGTTTAAACAAACTTTCATTTCCAATAACATGACACTTTTCACATATTTTTTCCCACTCGAATCAAAAGAGCCAGAAAATGTTCAGCCTTTTCATTCCTCACTTTAGTGTCAAGATGGTTCAATTTTAAGATTTAGCAAGCATACTAATTCAAATCGACCACCAGCGTTTTTTTTTTATATTTTGCCAGACAAATTGGCACCCAAACATACTAGCGGACATTGCATCACATCTAGACTACAGGTCAAGTAGTGTAATCGCATTTTGAATGATAAATTCTCAAAATATCTACAGATAGTTCTATCATTTTCACATGATAAATTTATAAATATTGAATACGCCAAAGATGAATTAAATTATCAACTTATTCATGCAATCATTTTACTACATGCTATGGTTGTAAGCATTAAAAGTTATAATATACTATTATTTTATCAAAAAAATTTAATGTTAATATCTAAAATTAAATAATAATAATATATCTAAATATTATGATATGTACCTTTGGATACTATTCACAGGATTACTATAATCGATGGATTTAGGAATAAAAAGAATTTGAAAAAAGATTTATAATCTCTCATTAATTAATTTACGTGACTAAAAGGAGCTGAGAGAAGATCTGTAATTTCTCAATCATATTATATATCTACACATCCGCATACTTGTGTATTCACGTGTCCACGTATTTAATTATTATTATTTTTTTAAATCTCTAGGAGATCTTATCTATTTATAAGCGAGAGGTTTACGATAAGTAACTAGGAGAGTCCTTTCTATCAAGATCATCACCTAAGCAATATTATCATAATTGAACTTTCTTTTTACTAGCTAATAACCATCATTAAATTAGATAGACAATATAATCTAATAGTGGTTCCAAATACCTGAATATTTTCGTACTCATATGCCCTAAAAAACTGTGCCACTCCTTTTCCTTTTTCAGATATAAAATTAAAGAAAAATCAACTAGTTGACGGTAGAATTGGCTTTAATCTAACACACCATCCACTTGTTGATCTACTACGTTACCAACTCTTCAATGAGATAAATAGATAGCCCAACTCTTCAATGAGATGTCCCTTTCCATGCATTCTACCGATGATTGACATCATTCCATGCTATTAGAGTTCATTTACTGGTAGATGGGTTGCAGCCATATCTTATAAAGCACATATATTATCAGACATGAGAAAGGAGGCCACGTAAATGGAGGGTGGCTGTTAGCATTGAGGTAGCCATGCACGTACGATATCTATCATCCGGTGTCTTTTTTTTGTTTGATATAGTTGGACATAAAATGATTTGCGATCGGCATCGGCATCAAATACAGTAATTGAAAACTAATTCAATCTAAAAGCGTAAAA